>NC_022020.1:68570091-68579741 GCF_000317375.1 Microtus ochrogaster
TATTAGATGGAGAAAGGTAAGTAAGCATTGATATTGTTCTGCATTGCTCATTGCTCTCTGCTCCCAGTTATGGATGAAATGTGACCAGACCCCTTAAGCTCCTGCATTTGTGACTTCCTGGATATGATGAAATGTGACCTGGAGGTGTGAACCTGGAAGTGTAAACCTGGAGGTGTTAACCAAATAATCCTTTTCACCCAGAAGCTGCTTTTATCAGGATATTCCACCACAGCAATGGAAAATGAAGACAAGATAATCATTTAAGCCCCAAAAACATGATTTCTATTGTAAAAATTTTCTTAATGAATACCATAAAATCATATTTAAAAGAAGGCAAATCCTAAAAGTTCATGATTGAATACATTAAATTTATTCTCTCTCCTAATTTTAATTTCTATTGATTCTTCAGAAAGTATCTACATAAATTTTACTAATATAGAATATGAAATATTATAAATTCTACAGATTTGTTAGATGCTTTATTTCCAGTAGATTGTAGATTATGTCAAGTTGCTAATTTACAACAACTGTGAAGATGGCCTCTAATATGTCATAATATATAATAATATGCTCACTAATTATTATATTTTACATGTGGAATGTGAAAGATTTAGGATGTATAGACCATGCTCATACTATAAATCTGACATGCATATAAGCCCATTCCACATTTTATAATAAAAGTAATTACTTAAAATTTGTTGATTTATCTATAAGGCATATATAGTCAAGCATTGATGTGAGCATTTGTAATTGTCCCATATCATTAAAATTCCAAGTGAGGGGTAGAATCAAATATAGGGTTCAGCATTCCCAACTTCAAACTTAGCTCAATACATTTTAAGAGGCTCCATAAGAAACGCAAGCTCATGGAATCCTTGAAACAGGCACTAAACTGGCTGAACTTACCTATAGTTTCATCCAAGTAGTGTTTTTCCCCCAAGGAACACAGGTAACTTGTGTTACTAAAACTAAATGACTGGATATGTGTTATACGTTGTTGTAACTTCCTTCAAGTGTTCAAAGTAAACAGAAGAAATAGGGTAAAGAAAAAGCATAGGAAACAGATAGAGACACAGAGAAGTACAAGCTCCCATACATGAAATCTCATAAAAGCATAAAACTGGAATTCATGATATATAAGCAGTGGTGGTGCACACCTTTAATCCCAGCACTTGGGAGGCAAAGGCAGGCAGATCTCTGTGAGTTCAAGGCCAGCCTGGTCTACAAGAGCTAGTTTTAGGACAGGCACCAAAGCTACAGATAAACCCTATATAGGAAAATCAAAAAACAAAAAAAAAAATGAGTTGTAAAGAAAGCACCACAACAAACACAACAACAAACAAACAATATTGATAAAGAATTCTAAAACAAAGAAACTCCAAAGAGCGCCACACAGTTTATTTCATATTAGGCAGATATGGCATGGGACCTGATCTTAAGAGTGGGTTGTTTGACATTATAAATGAAACTTATAGTCATGCTAGTTAGGTTTTCTGGATATACAAAGAGAGTTTTCAGATAGATAAGTGATCTTTGAAACATTTCAAGAACTTACAGAATATGGAATTTTAAATGTTTTAAAAATTTAGACTTTTCATGACAATGAGACATGTCTGGTCCTGGCAGCACTAAAATATTCCAGACGAGATGGTGGGCACCAAAGAAACTCTGCATGAAGTTTATTTTCTTTATGGCAAAGCTATCCAAATGGGCTGAGAAACAGAGCTTGTTTCAATTGCTGACAGTTACAGTCCAAACTGAACTGTCTGGATACAAGAAAGATGACTAACAAGATTTAGCAAGATAAGGTAGGATAGTCATTCAAAATTCCCTGATTCACAGGAAAGTCTGCCAGATAATCCAGGCCTGTAATCCAATGAGTGATGCTCCCATACTCCAGAGCAGGCTTCCATGACTATCAAGGCAGCCAGATGTTTCTGTCATTTCTTACTTTTTTTTGAAGTCATTTCTTGGGCTTCCTGCTTACTCCAGTAATATTATTTTCCTTCTCTGGTCTTTGATGGAGTTGAAGACTAGATAATTATAGTCACAGTTTTTCTTAGTTGTGATAAAAAGATAAATTAGATATAAAGCTTTAGACTCATCAAGATAAGATAGATAATAGGGTATTTTCTTTACTTTTACCAAATACAAATAGAGTAGATATTGAAGCTGTAATACTTGCTTAATAACTGTTTTGTTGTATGTAACTTTACTATGTTAAAATGAAAATCTTCTTTTTTGTTTAGAGAAAAAGAAGAAAATACTGTGGGATAACCCTTCTGTGTACTCTGTGAATATGTGTTGCTCTCATTGATTGATAATAAAGCTGAATTGATCTATAGACAGGCATAATAAAGCTAGACAGAAAAGCCAAATGGAGATACAAAGGAAAAGAAGGGTGATATCAAGAAATGTGAGCCAGCCACTGGGGAAGAAAGATGTACTAGAAAACAGGCAATGCCAAGACACCACATGGCAATACATAGATTAATAGAAATATTTAATTTAAGTTTAAGAACTAATTAGTTGTAAGCCTGGACTTTATAGGACAAACGTTTTATGTGTAGTGAAAGAATGGTGTGTCGCACATGTGGTGGCACATGCTGATTTCCAGCACTCCGAAGGCACGCGCAAGTGGCTTTCTCTGAGTTGGAGGAAGCCTGGTCTACAAATCAAATTCCAGAATTTTCAGAGCTGCAACACAGAGAAGTCTTGTCTCAAAAAGCAAAGAAAAAAAAAAAGAGTGGTTTGTTTACCCAGTGAGATTGTGTTGGAGTAACCAGTTTTTCGTTTGTGAGTGGTTATAAATTAGAGGGAGCTTCTGGGTTAGCAATGGAGACTTATGCCTCCCTTTGGCCTGTGTCTGCTGCTCCGGTCCCTGTGAATTCATGTGTGAGTTGGTCCTGCAATGTTTGGAAAGCCTTGTTAAGTTGTTTTTACTTGGTACTTTATGCCCGCTTTGACTCTCAAATCCATTCTGACTCTTCTTCTACAGGGTTCCCTGAATCCCTGGTCAGGGTGGATGGAGATTTGACAGAGACATTCCACTTTGGCCTGAGTATTTCAAAGTCTCTTTTTCCCTTTATATTTTTCTGGTGCTGGGTCTCTGTATTTGTTCCCATCTGTTTCAAGAGGCGGCATCACTGATGATGCCTAAACAAGTCACAGATATATAACCACGGCGGAATGTCAGTTTCTGTGTTCCTTTAGCAGAATAGTAGTATTTGATTTTCTCATGGGTCCCTGACCTATATAGTCTCATATTCTTGACCACCAGAGCCATATTGGGTATGAATTCCATCTCATGAACTTGGCCTTAATCCAAATCAAATATTGTTTGGTTTCTCCCACAAGATTTCTTTCCCTCTTGTCCCAGTGCATCCTCCAGGCAGGTCACCTTTGTAGATCAAACATTTATAGTTAGTTTGGTGTTTCCTTTGATCCATTGGTAGTGTATAGTGTGCTTACAGTACCATGACCACTAGTCACTAGGGGTGAAGGCTCAAGTTAGGCACTGTCTTGACTTCTCTGTGTTCTATTAGTTGTATAGGTATTGTCTTCAGTAGTAGAGCCTTACCACTGGTTTCTGGAGAGGAACAAAAGACTTGGCAATACTCTGGGTTATTTGCCATTTGTGGTGGCACATGCCTATAGGATTTGCTGAAAGAAGTGGAGGCAGGAAAATCATGAACTTGAGTTCAGCATGAGATATTCCTAGTCTCTGATTATTGCTGATTCCAGATTCCTAATGGAATTCCCAGTACAGTTCTTCTTTACTCTTTAAAAGTGAATGTTGCTTCTAGAAGTGGTGTAAGAGAGAGTGTGAGATCCACAGCTGTCTACTGTGAGGTAGTGTTATTGTGGATGACAGGAAATCAGCATCTATGAGATCTCAATGTTACGGTTGCTTAAACAAGAGCTGCACAATATTACCACTTGACATCAGAACAAGTTTGGGAAATTGCAGAAAGTCTCACCTCTAGATGAACAGTTACAGGCACTTAATGGCTGCTGAGATAGGGTAAATCAGTCTTTTCCTAGGTCAAATCTGCTGATAGGCTATTGAATGTTGAATGGTCAGCCCTAAACAGATACATGGGAACAACACTAAATGGATTAAGAATACACACACAAACATATATGCACATATAAATATCAACAAAAATTAAAGAAGATGTCAGAAATTTAAGTGATAGCAACAGATAAAAGTAATTGGTGTGGGTGGTATTGAAATTATCTAAATTAAGTAGACCTGTGTGAAGTTTTCAGAAAAAAAAAGGAAACCCCACTAGTGTAATTTTTGAAAATAAGGTGTCGATGGTGCTATATACAGCTTATAACTTTACTGTTGAAAGGATTCCCATACTATCCTTCACCGTATTTCCAAATGCAACGTGGTTACCCTTGAACTAATGCATCCTTGAAGTAGATTTGACAAATACTGTTGGTCTGTCAAGTGGATTTAATTGGTTTCAAGGTCACAGGAGTAACCTGAGTGATAAATACTGATGCCACAGAGACAAAGCAACCTGGGGGTTACCATGCCCTTGTGTAACTTTCCTTCATCATTAGGTCTTCTTAAGCCTGATTTCAAATTTATGGCATCCCTTGAATAATGAATCATTACTGAATCTGCCAGCCCTTCAAGTCTTGCTGATGAATAAGCATTAACTATCCAATGATGATGAACAGCTCTGTTAGGTTGATGGTTTGCTCCCCACGGTGTAGGAGTTTCAGCTCTCGGTTTTTCTCAGGGACAGGCAGCATACTAGAATCTTACATACAAATCTCCACTTGCCTCATCTGAAATCATCACATTAGTATTTGACACAGAATTAGGAGGACATAGGTATTCCACCCAGAGCGGGCAAGCAAACATTAATTTGAGCCTTAATCTTCACCTCTGAGCTCCAACCACAAGTGGCCATATCTAAGTCATACTAAAAGTTGGCCAGAACAGATATTCAGTCACAAGATTAAGAAGTTTCCTTTTAGTGGTAGGAAGTAGGAGACAGAAATGTCTTACCATATCCTAGACCACTGACTAAAACATTTCCTGGCCTGCAAGTAAAACATGAACATCCATTGGGCTTCTTTTCTGGTCTTTGGTATGAATGCACCTTGTTAGGATATTTATAATATGTGCTATTTCAATTATCTGTAACTAAATTATGTGATCGTAGCAAGATCTTCAGCTATGACAAGTGATTAGATTTGCAATAAGTCTGATGAAGAGTAGCTAAGCTTGGACAAGATGACTATTTTCGTGACCTGTAAGTTAGCTTAAAGCAAACAGTAGTCTCAGAATTTAATGCTTGGAAAAAATACCATTATTTGAGAAAAAAGAAATGGTGGTTAATGACCATGTGCCATAGGGTTACTTCCACAGCTTGGAAGAATCACGTTTCTGTCTCAGAACATCACATAGTGAGGAGGGCCTCTTATCTGCCATTGACTAGTTAATCTTGCAACATGTGATGTTAGACATGCTTAGCAGCTCTGTTTATGGCATGACTTTTATGAGGGAGGAAATTAAAAAAAGACAGACATCAGACTTTCTGAAACTAAGTTGCCAACAAATTTAGAGCAAACATTAATTCGACAGAGCTTCAACATGTGAATGGAGTGACTAGGGAGAATAAGATCATGGCATATTCCTTGCCTCAAGGTATAGGGTGTCGCATACAAATGACACAGAAAAGCTAATGCAATCCGCTTGAAAGTAAGAGCAGAGTGAATGCAAAGGCCTTCTCTCCCAGCACAACTACAACACACACACACACACACACACACACACACAAAACCCATAAAGAAATTGCTCATTCTGGGATCTTGGGATTTGATAAGTAATATTGAGGAGTGAATCTGGTTTGCACCTAATAGTCACAGAAAAAAAATGAGATGCCAACATAAAAGAACGCAGAGATGATTATACGTCAAGGAATAAAGGATTCAACAGAAAGAACACTGAAGGTGTATATTAGGAGGATGCATAACAAAATCATATTATTAGATATCAGCCCTAAATATAAAATGTATCATTAAATATTGATAAACAAGTTTTAAGTAAGTAAATGGAAGAGATAAAACAAATTATTCACTCGGGATAATTTTTAATGAATGATGTAGCTACCTTGTCCTCAAGAGAGCATACATTACTTATGTGTCCATTGTATGTATGGATTTTCATAAGTGTAAAATGTGATAAAGGGGAAGTATAATTATCACGTGCATAAACTTATCTAGCACTTTCTCAGGTAAAAGATCATATCATAATCTACAGCCAAAAATATGGGTGAACACCACATACCTGTGATGTGATTTGGTGAGACAGGTCCTATCAATGCAATTCCTATCTAAAACCCACAACTTCTTGTTTCACCATTAGAGGGAAAAAAAAAAAAACCCTTAAATTGAAATTGAATCAATTTGTTGAAGTAATACATGCAATCCTCTAAGCCATCAAAGTTAAGAAAATTCTGAGCCTCACAGTCTGGATGAACCTGGGGAACATGATTGTATATGATACCTTCTGCCTGGAAAACACATGGAAACCACGGACGTGTGAATGAAACCCATAAGGTAGGTGATGGTGATGCATTGGTCCTGGTTTGTTAACTATGGTGAGTGTAGTCCTAGTCATTACAATTTTAATAGCATTGGCAGCATTTTTGACAGAAAATAAGGTGAAGATCACCAGGCTCCTTGTACCTTCTTGATAACTCTCTCTAAATACAATAACACTCTAAACTTCACTAATAAAACTAACCATGAAAATAGAACAGGAGCAAGTAATGAAGCAGCTTAGATTTTGCTTTTTTTTCTTTATTCCTTTTGTTCTGATTGCTTTGAGATAGTAGGAAATGAGCCCTCGGCCTTGTCCATATGGTAGGTACTCCACATGCCTTCCACACTAACAAAAGTATGCTTGCTTGTACGACACACATTTCACTCACTGATGGCACTTGAGTGCAAATTGTGCTCAACTCTTGGCTAATGCTTAACTGTTCTGAAGGACGATCAAAACAGAATGTACTTTCCAATACTTAAGGTAAAGGCATAAACAAACAAACGAACAAAATACCAAAATTTACAGTTTAAAAATGACAGGGAGTTTAGGCTTCTTGTTTATCCTACAGATGCTTCTAAACAAACAAACAAACAGACAGACAGACAAGAATTGGAGAAATCATCAACAAATGTAAACTTATCTTACTCCCTTTATTTTGTCCCTTCCTAAACGTCACACAGCCTCCCCTTTCTCCCTCCCTTCGTTCCCTCTTTCCCTTATCAAATTATTTTTGTATTTCCTCCTTCCTTTCTTCCATTCTTTCCTCTTCTATTCTTTCCTTCTGTTACAGATTTTCTCTAATACTCCTCTAGAGTAAATTTTATATTAACTATAGAAAATTTTATTTGTAAAAATGAATGAAGTACTTAGACAAGCAAAAACTAAATTCCTATTTTTCCAAGTGGTTAGTATTAATTTCTATATTTCAACAGAGTAATAAACCAAAAAGAAGATCTAACACAACTTGAATTCTGTTTACTCTTATTCCTCTAAACACACATGGAAGTTGGAAGTATGGCCTTGTCCTAATAGATTTAATAACTAAGCATTCAAACCAGTCTGTAGAAAGGTGGGCATCAGAGAATCCAGGAAAAGCTGGAGCATCACGGACCAGTCTAGCTACTCAGATTAGCCACATTCCACTGTTTCACAACTGTGGCCTAAATCATACTGATGCATTAAAGTGTAGTGTATGTTTTGAACTTAAAGCCTGGTGATGACCAAAGAGATAAATAACTAGCAGATAACAAACAGAGCAAGGACTCATGATTCTACCCATTCAGAGCCTTGTCATCCCAAAGGTTAAAAATAATGAACCCATGATAACAGTAAAATGAGATAAGGGAACCATTCCTTAGGGCTACAGAACAAAGTTTAAATATTTCCAAGTTTAAGCCTTTTTTACCTGTTAACTAGACCAAAGTTGTTCTGGGGACTGACATGAACAAAAAAGGAAAAGGTATAGATAACAAAAAGGTCACAACTTCTAACTCTAGAAGGGACTAACTAATAGAACAGTTGACTGCTTCTTCTGTTATAAATTGTCTGTTCAGAATTTTCATCCATATGGTACTCTCAGTGACTATAAGAGAGCGTGAGGTATATGTGCTGGCAGATAAGCACACAAGAAACCAAATCTGGTAGAAATTGACACCTGTTCACCCAGAATCTGGGAGTGGATGCTGTTTGCTAACTGGTGACCTTTGCTGTTCTGAGGAGCCAACCATTATTTGAATCCCCAAGATTCCTGCACACTGTTTTTCAGTCAGCATAAACCTCATTCACAAATGAGGTTCCATGCACTTTGCAAAACAGTTTGCTTATTATGTCTATTACAGCCCCCTTTTCCCTAGAGTCTTATGCTCAGTATTGTTTCTCACTCAATAAAGCCCATTTTTATGCTGATTACAAACCCTCCCTTCTTAGGCCTTTCTTCCGAGCACTATTTTTCAGTCAATTAGAACCCATCATTTTGGAAGAGGTCAGAGGTGCTCTGCAAAACAGGAGTTTCCATGTAGCCATGCCTAAAGCTTTCTTGTGATAAGTGCAATGAAGAAAATTTTTTTTCCTAAACTTTTACTGTGTTTAAATATGTAAAAATCAAAACTTTTCAGACTCTAGAAGGTTGAAGCAGTACCGGGTAATTAAGTTAGGCAGAACCAAGTATTCCTTCTCACTTCTCTATGGATAGTTTCGGTGCTTACCATGATGCTTAAAGAGACACCCACAGGTGATCTGGTTTTCATTAGACTCGCGTGCAACCTACGTGTAAAAAGCATTAAGGCTACAAGCAACTAAGCAATTTCTCTAGAGACACACAGCAAGGAGGTATGAAATATTTCTTTAACTCTGTCTTCTGTGATTGGTTTAAGACACTGACTGGCCAGTAACGTGACAGGGTAAGGTTAGGTGGGAGACCCAGACTAAGGACACTGGGACTAAGAAAGATGGAGTCAGAGAGTCACCAACCATACAGAGGAAACATGAGGTGCAAGATGAAAGAGAAATAAAACCAAAGATTTTGGCTGAGCATTTATAATTAATATTAAGCTTTTACATGGTTATTTTGGAGCAGTTGCTGAGACACACAGAAGCTAATGGTGACCAATGTGGGGCTGGAAATTCTACATAAGACCTAACAAAGCTTAAAAAAGGATTCTAAACACACAAAAATGCAGTCAAATGCAGCTTCTTGGTAACTATTCTTTTCTCGGGAAAGCTCTGTTTTCTAGCAGCGAAAAGAGGCATGACTTCTTTAAGAAATGGTTTCCTGGCTCAATGCTAGCAGCAAAAATGGGCATGGCTCCTTTAAGAGACCTTGCAACTGAACACTTAAATGGGTTTTACGAGCAGTGGGCTGCACACAATTTAGTGACAGTGTGATCATAATGGATAATTTTTCTAATGTGTTCTTGGATTCGGTTTGCCAATATTTTGTTGAGGATTTTTGCGTCGATATTCATGAGTGAGATTGGTCTATAATTCTCTTTCTTGGTTGAGTCTTTGTGTGGTTTTGGTATCAGAGTAACTGTAGCTTCATAAAAGGAATTTGGCAATGCCTCTTCTATTTCTA
>NC_022020.1:68581582-68590488 GCF_000317375.1 Microtus ochrogaster
ACTTGGCCTTTTTCCTTTGCAGCTCTTAAAATTCTTTCCTTATTCTGTATGCTTTGTGTTTTGATTATTATATGGCGAGGGGATTTTTTTTTTTGATCAAGCCTCATGGTGATACATAGATTAATAGAAATGAGTTAATATAAGATATAAGAGTTAGTCAGGAATATACATGAACCATTGACCAAATAGTGTTGTAATTAATATAGTTTCTGCGTGATTATCTGATCCAAGTGGCTGGGAATTGAAAGAACAGTCTCTGCCAGCCAGCAGCCTTTCTCCCAGTTCCCCAAGGCATTGCTCAGCATGTGTCATTCCTTTGGCTTTGTTCTGACACAGGGGAAATTGCATCAGAATGCTTGAAGAACCTACTGAAAAACTAGAGTACTAAAATGTTAAAATTATTAGAATGTATAAGTTTTAAGAGACACAGATGACTAAGTAGAATTTTACTTATGTAGGAACTTATGAGTTCAAGCAAAGGACTCCCCACGTCAGTGGAAAGAAACTGTGGTTGGAGAGCAAAGCCCGCCAAAGCAAAATGGGTTTTGAATGAAATGACAGTACCCTTCTTACCTTTTTTCTATTGCTGTGATGATCATCATGGCAAACGGGTATGTGTGGGGGGGGGGAAGGGTTTATTTCCTCTTATATTTTCAGGTCATAATCCACCCTTGAGAGAAATCATGGCAGAAATGAAAAATCATGGAGGAATGTTTCTTATTGATTTGTTTTTCATGGTTTGCTCTATGGCTTTCTTACTGAGCTCACTCCCACCTTCCTGAGGATGGTACTGCTTACAGTTGTCTGTGCCCTCAAATCAATGAGCAATCAAGAAAATTCACCACAGATGTGTCTGCAGTCCACTTTGATTGGGGAAATTCTTCAGCTTAGATTCTCTCTTCCCACATGACTCTATATTTTGTCAAGTTGAAAGCAAAAACTGACCAGCACAGAAAACAACTTAATAGTTGACACCATCAAAAGGATTGTGTTTCCTAGATTTCCATTTTCAGAGATCCTTCTCATAAGCATGACTCTGAGAATTATCATCATCAAGGAAATGAGGTCACTTCAGGAGTCATTATGAAACATTTCCTTCTATAGATGCCAACATTTATTATACAAAAAATCAAAATTTCATTAACATGGTATAAGATTCTTATTACATTTTATTTACACAATGGTAACATTTTCATTCATAGTTAAAAATTTCCACCGTATTGCTGGTGTTTTCATCAAGACCCAAAACTTCATACAGTCCTTCTGATGCAAATGTACATAAAATATTTACTTAAGCAGAATCACACCATGGGCGCTTTGCAAATACAAGCTCCATGGGGAGATTTTCAAAGATGTCATAGGTCCAGATGGAAAGGTTAATTGCAATGTTGATAACTCTAACCTTAAGTCCCACATATATCATTGCTAATCTTATTAATCTTGAAGTATTTTGTCTAATTCACATTCTAAATATATATAAGCCTATTTAATAAAAAGAGTCTCTGCTATTATCCTTTGGGGCACATTGGAATCAGTAAGGAATTGTGTTAGATATCTCTCCCACTGTCAGAGCTCTTCTAGAGAAGACATATAAAGATAGCTTTCTCTCTTACATTTACATAGAAGATTACTCAAACATGGAAACTATTGGCCCTCAGGAACTCTCTAGAAACAAACACATGGAAAGTTGTAAGCTCAGCAACAATTCAAAAAGAGAAAGAATTTTTCACGAGATGCAGTTCAAGGATGGAGTGGAACCTTAACCTTGAAGAATTGTTTTTCTGCCGGGTGATGGTGGCACACACTTTTAATCCCAGCACTTTGGTGGCAAAGGCAGGAGGATCTCTGTGAGTTTGCGGCCACCCTGGTCTATAGAGTAAGTTTCAGGACAGGCTCCAAAGCTACAGAGAGAAACCCTGTCTTGAAAAGTAAAAACAGCAAACAGAAAGAATAGCTTTTCTTATTTCTTGTGTACAGCCTTTGTCTTCATCATGGTCAGAGCACTCGGTTGAGGGTAAGAATGCCAGAGCCCATGTCTCCTGTGGCTTTTTGAGTTCTTTTGTTGAGACCATATTGTCTTATTTGTTGCTGAGCCTCTGCCTGTTTAAACATTCATCTATTTTCCACACATCATGTGGTATAGGAACTGGATTGGACATTAGACCAAAAAAGCCCACAGCCCTTATTCTGGCAGTCTGGTAGCTCTGTATCACTGGTGATAGAGTTAGACAAAAGGGAAGGAAACTATGCTCCAGCCAAAGGTAAGGCCATCCATAGCACCAAAGATTGAAGGGAAGAAAGTACTACATAAATAAAATAGACTTAGTAGCACATAATTTAGTTAATTTTGACATACTTTCCACATCCTTCCTTGAAGTGAGTGTCAGAAATTGGACCAGATTTTCTAAGTTCCCAAAACCTGGCAGGACTCAGAATGGGTGAGTAATAAAAGCATTCTTCATATGTGACTTTCTGAACACTGAATGTATGCATACACAGTTATGTGTATTGTCTATTTACATTTCATTCCATAACCAGATTAACACTTGTGGTAGTGTAAATATATTGACAAACTTTTGCTTTTAGGCTTTTGAATATCGGCATTACATTAGTTTTAAATTAGATTCACATGTGTCTGTGAGGGGATATATACAGAAAATGAACCATTTCTTCAACACAGAGTGTTACCAGTGCATCTGAATTAGTTTCTAGTAAAAGTTTTACTTCTGAGAGCTCAGTGATCACTCATGTATGAAAGGAAACATTCATGACATATTTTTTTCTAATTACCTGGATAAAAAATAAATAAAGCTATTCCTTTGGATATTAAAATAGTTTCTACAAAATAATATCTGAAAATTACTAATGTGTCCTGACCAGTGTGTCTTATTCAGCATTTCAGTGGTAGATGAGTCTGTGTGTTCTATTTAAATTAACCCCAAATCACAAATGAGTAAGGCAACAAGGTACGAATAACTCTGTAAGAAAGCCTTACAGAATTTTGTCCTTGAAGTCTTCTTGTTTGGCCCCTTCTACAGTATCTAGAAACATGCTTTGCATTTCAGGAGGGTCACAAACATTCCTCAATGAAGCAGACAAGCATGGCTAGTTTGCTGTGCACGAGATACTGCTGTCTGGACTTGAGCTGAGTGCCAGGAGAGGGTTCCTGGACCATCAACTCCAGCTAAGTTGTATCTCTAAGACTTTCTCAAGTGGACCTTTTCAGACCTTGTCCTCAGCATGGTGCTGAGGGGTAAAGAGCTAACCTTGTAGCCACACTGTGAGGAGCACCTTGGACACTTGTGCCTAATCTCCACCCAACTTAGTCTCTCAACTTTTGCGGTTTATTGCATTTTTCTTTGTGTCATTTTGCTGTGATGAATCATAATGCTACTGTCTGAGAACTTTGAGACTTCCTAAAGCAGCATTAGGGGTGAGGGTGGGGTGGCCTTGGGAAGCTCTCAGCATAAGGGCTTTTAAAATCTCACTAATAAACATGAAGAGTTGTACAATAACTGAGTTTTGAAACTGCACTTCAACTAAAACAAAATTTTCTATGATTATTCATACGTCTGTGCTGGTTTTACATACAGTGTCAGCTGTAAGGTGGTGAAAGTCTGTGAACACTAAACATATTTGTTAATATAAAAATAATATGGTTTCAATTTTTTCCAATTAATTATTTGTTTATTTTTAAGGCAGGTTCTCTCTACATAGCCTTGGCTTTCCTAAAACTCATTATGGAGACCGTGCTGGCTTTGATTGAACTCTCGGAGATCTGTCTGCATCTGCCTCCCAGTGCTGGAACTAAAGGAGCACACCACACACTATCAGTTTGTTGTTTTTCTGTTTGTTTGTTTGTTTGTTTTTGTTCTATAAACAGTTGCTCTACTGAAAAGTATTTCACATAAGAGTATTGTCAAGTTTAGAACTTATTTCTAAAATCCCATTAAAGGTACGCACAGTGCTAAAGCCTTTATTCTGCCCACTCTGCCTCATGACTCACATTGAGTGTTGATGTGTAAGTTCACCAGCACACGTGACTCTAACTGAAGGAAACGTGACTCAGACTCGAAAGGCTGGAGAATCATCCTAGGCATTAATTACTTAAAGACCTTTGACAAATCTGAACTATAACCACTGTGTGACTGAGAACCCACACATCTTATTATTAATTAATTAATGAAAATGCTGGATGTAGTTTAATCATAAAAAGAACTTTTCATTGGAGAGTTATCAAGTAATGATTAATACAGTTCCTTCAAACCCCAGAAACACATCATGTGTTTTATAACTTTTAATTTTTCCTCAGATTCTACATAATGAACATTTTATTTGTGCTTTGGCTATCAAATTCTTTAAACAGAAAAATCTAGTATTATTAATTAAATAAATGATATTCAACAAGTATTTCACAATAGGTTATGCTGCAGAGATGGCTTAGCTGTTAAGAGCACTTGCTGCTCTTGCAGAGGACCCAAGTTCAGTTTCCAGAACGAAACTGAAGGCTCACAACCCTCTGTAACTCCAATTCCAGAGGATCCAATCCTTTCTTCTGACCACCATAAGAACCAGAGAAACAAGTGGTAGACTTACACACATGCAGGCAAACATTCATACACATAAAATAAAATAAACAAATACTTTAAAATGTTTCAAAGGAAAATTTTAATGTTAACTTTTGCTTCACATATTCCAATGAATATCAGAATTGGTCAACCACAGGAAATAAGGCAAAAGGATAGTATATAAAAATATATTTTGAGAGCAAGATCACATGACACCAGAGCAAAGTATCCGTTATTGAAGCAGAGTAGAGTGTGCGGCCTGGGCACCTATAGTTGGTGGTTGTAGCCTGTCTCTGGCAGGTGTCATTCTACTTTCAGGCTCTATGTGTTAGGCGTTTCCAGGTCCGACATGTAAGTTAACTCACACAGTAGCTGGTTGTCTGTCTCTGGATTCTTTCACTTGGCATTACATCCTATAGATTCTTCTACTTGTTTGTTTTGCTTTGCTTTTTCAGTTGGCAGGGTTTCTTCCTTTCTCAGATATTATTTCCTTGAGACTTTGATAAAATGTGTTTTGATCCTATCCCCTCCTCTTGTGCATCTCCTCCCAGATCAATACCCTACTCTCCTACCCACCCAAATTTGTGTCCCCATTTTCATTATCTGATAAATTATATTTAATGCCCTATTGCATGAAATTATTATAAGACCAACAATTTAAGTCTATTCTTTTTCATAAAATATACTGGGACAAACCCTTAGCAGCACTTAGTCATTGGTCACAGTTGTCAGGAAACCTATGCACAATTATACAATGCACCTTCCTTTCAGCTAAGAAAAATAATTTAAGCTATCATGCATATGAATGTTCTCATGATTCACCTATTTTGAAGTCTTACCATTTTGATGGTGTGTAGTCATAATAGAGAACACAATGACTCTCATTTGTTTAATTTCCTAGAAAGTTATTTTCATTTCCTCATATTTCATTACATATTATTCATTTTACATCACATAATGATCTGCAAAGTGTTGTTCAATTAACATGCATTATATGATTTTTACTTGTCCTGGACATGATAATTAAGTTTTCTCTTACCAATATTCCTATTACATGAATCAGAACATAGCAGGTGAAAGATAATCTCTCTGAGCACATCAAGGATCAAAAGCCTACTCAGAATGTACTAAGTTATAATTTGTCAGGGCTTAATACCCTGAAAGTAGGATTTTGACTGCAAAAGGAGGGATTAATACATTTTTATACTGAATTATGTTTTTTTTCTATTGTCTTTGCTTTCTGATGAGAAAGTGAATCATGCTTAATGTGTTAAGAAGGCATTAGGGTTCCTACTTTGGTAGCTTCATAAAATGAATAGTTTCTACAGCTTTGGGAGGGCATCACTCAGCTTTGGGAGGGCATCACTCCCTCCAGTGTGTGTTAAGAGTGATGAGAGTAGCCTCAGACCCATGAGGGAAGAAGAGTTACCTTTTCCACTAAGACAGGTTACTGATCTCAGAGGGAATGGTGTCCTGTGAGGGAGGGGAGCCAACATTGGAAACCTCTCTGCCCTTGTTGTTCAACAAACCTCTAGAACTCATTTCTCCAGTCTAACCTTCACGTGCTATCCATTGTCCGCACTCAACTGCTAGCTCTGTTTGTCATCATTCTACCTTCTGCTTCCATGTATGCAGCATTTTTAGGTCTGACATATAAGTGAAATCACACAGTATTTGTTTATCTGTGTCTGACTCCTTTCACATGTCATTAACTTCTATAGTTTTATTCACATTTTTTAATAACAAGATTTTCTTCTTTTTTAAAAAAAAATTGTTCTTTGAGAATTTCCTACGATGTATGATGATAATCTTGATCCCTTTCTTGCAACTCCTCCCAGATTGACATCCTCCTTCCCTCATCACCCAAATTCATGTCCTCATTTCATCCTCATACACTTTTGGATGTATGCCTTACCAGAGACACCTGCTTAACTGGTGGGGAATCATACACTTAAACAACAACAATAAACAACAACAACAAAACCTGACTCCCCAACTCCCAGAGCTATCAATGGCTAACAACTCCTCAGCCAGGGGTAAAACATCAAGACTGCCTCCTATCTCCATGCTGGGAATTTCTGCTGCTGGAAACTGTGAAGGTTTTTTATAATGTGCCACCTGTTGTGAGCATATATATGCAATTGCCCCATTGTATGCTGAAAATACTGTCTACTTGTATTCATTGGCCACCTCTGGCTCTTAAATCATCCTTGCCCCCTTTCTTCATTGTTCTCCTAACATTGTGATGAGGGGTATGGTACAGACATTCCATGTAGGATGGGCATTACACATTACCTTATCTTCTGAAGTCTGCCAGTTGTGGATCTTTGTGTGAATCACCATATACCGCAAATAGTAGCTTCTCTGTTGAGGAGAGAGATGTTCAATATACCATGGGTATAATCATAAGTCAATAGAAGTTGGTTTAATACTATGCACATTTAGTAGATTGGTGTTAGTTTCTTCTAAATAGCCTATGGCCTGTCCAGTTACAAGGTCTTGTCGTAATGATGAAGGATATGGGTTTTACCTTGTGAAACTGAACTTAATCCAATCAGAAAGCTGCTGGTTACTGCTGTGACACTCATGTCACTAATGTACCAGTTGCATTTTGTCAGGTCACTCATTATTGTAGCTCTCAAAGTTCACTTCTACATAAGTTTTTCTACACTCTTAGTCTGCTTAGCAGCTTCTAGCATTATGGAAGCTAGACATAAAAGATAAAGCTTAAAATAAGAAAAAAAACATGAATCTATAATTGAATGAGGGTAAAAAAAACATGACAAAATTTATAGATCATAATGAAGACAGTTTTTACTGGAATGTTTATAGCGGCTATGTACTGGCTGGTTTTATGTTAACTTGACCCAAGCTAGAATCATCAGAGGAAGGAGCCTCAGTTGGGGGAATGCCTCCATGAGATCCAGCTGTATGACATTTTCTCATTTAGTGATCAGTGGGAGAGGACCCAGGCCATGGTGGGTAGCTGTTAGTCTATAAGATGGTGGGCTGTCTGGTTGGTGGTGTCACACTCCTTTAATCCCAACACTTGGGAGGCAGAGAGGCAGGTGGATCTCTGTGAGTTCAAGGCCATCCCGGTCTACAGAGTGATTTCCAGGATAGGTTCCAAAGCTACATGGAGAGACTTTGTCTCAAAAAAGAAAAGAAGAAGAAGAAAATGTGCTGAGCAAGTCATGAGAAGCAAGCCAGTAAGGAGCAATCGTCCATGGTCTGCATTTACTTCTACCTCCAGGACCCTGCCCTGTTTGAATTCCTGTCTTGATTTCCTTCAATGATCAACAGCAATGCTGGAATGTAAAATCAAGAAACCCTTTCCTCCCTAACTTGTTCTTTTGTCTTTTGGTTGTGATGTTTCATTGCAACAATAGCGTCCCTGACTAAAACAAACTAATAGCAATACATACATCAAATTTTTTGAGAGATTTCAAATTAATGTGTTAATGATGACCCAAAGGCCTTGGTAAAACATAAACAAATAACAATAATACTAAAATGGGAAGAGATAATCAAAGTCATGTCTGAGGAGAACTGAAGAGATTGTCCTAAAGTTAAGAGCACTGGCTGCTCATCCATCACCTGGGCTCAATTCCACACACCAGATGGCTCACAACCTTCTATGACTCCAGTGTCAAGGGATCCAACACCCTCTTCTGGCCTCCACTGGCACAAGGCAGGAAAGTATACACAGATATGCATACAGGCAAAATTATCCATACAGAAAAAAATAAGGCTGAAATTAACAGAATAAAAACAAACAATATAAAAAACAAAAAAATTAAAGATTTGTTTAATTGAAAAGATTGGCAACGTTTTAGCAAAATTAACCAAACAGAGAAATAACCGAAATCACTAAAATTGGAGATCAAAATTGTATGATTTAGACAGTCATTATGAAATTCATAGAATAATAATAACATATTTGAAAAAGTTATATTCCATCAAGTTTAGAGCCCTATGATCTACCAAAGTTAATTCTAAGTAAAATAGTAATTTTAAATAGGCACATGATATTCAATGATATATAAGGGGTAACTAAAAATTTCCAAACAAAAATTTTTTCAAGGCCAGATTTATTCACCATAGAATTCTACCTGACCTTCAATAAAGAACTTACATAAAAACTCCTCAAATTGCTTCATAAAATAGAAAACAAAGCAACATTTCTATTTCTTTATTCCATCCATTATTACCCTGATGCTCAAATCAGAAAAAGACCCAACGTAATGGAAATAAGGGAACATGGATGAAAAACTATAAGTCAAATGAGTTCAGTTCAACTCAAGACATACATAAACACACACACACACACACACACAC
>NC_022020.1:68590588-68616909 GCF_000317375.1 Microtus ochrogaster
ACACCTGAGAGCCAGGGAGGGTTCAACTCAATATAAATAGATTAAAAAGATAGAAACTATGTGATTATCTCATTGATACAGAAAGACCTTGGGCAAAATTAAATATTCAAACTCCCAGAGGGTCCATAGGATGTTTCTCAACTTAATAAACCAGCATGATTCTAACTACTAGTAGTTCTAAATATATGTCTTTTTACAAACAGTACTTTTAACAGGTAAAGATTACTACAGAAAATAACCCATCAAAATTCAGAGTGATATAACTAAGTTCCAATAGATAAATCTACAAAACTATTCCCCTCACCTAAGTCTCAGGGAACATTTCAGAAGAGAGGTAAAAAGATCACAAGAGTCAGAGATAGCAGGGAGATTACTGTGAGACTGTTCCTTCTAGTAATGTCAGAAGCTACATCCAAGTCTTATTACCACGATTATCTAAACATGAGAACATTAATTGAACATGGGGAACAATAATCGGTATGCCACAGTAGACAGTGAAAGCCTACGGTGCTTCAACCCTACACAGAGAAGCACAGGACCCCCAGGAATGCTAAGAATATTGAGAAATAATCTTCCTCAGGGAAGAGAAGAGTAAATGACTCTCTATTACCAAATGGGCAGCTCTGAGAACATGCAAACAAGTAACATTATACAGATGGAGGGTGACTATATTTATGAAAATATATGCAAATAGACCAATTAACAAAAAAGGGTCCATGATTTTTTTTTAAAGGAAGCATATATGAAATGGCTTGAAGGATGGAAAGGGAAGGAAGAAATTATGCAATTATTTTATGATCTCAAAATTAAGAGAAAAACTACAAATTTTTAAAGAGTTATGTAGATACAAATATGCTAAATTCTCCAATTAAGATTGTGAGTTGTCAGATTAGGTTTTAAAGTCAAGGTGGGGCCAGCTTTGCTTCTATCCATACAGGAAAGTGTAAGTGTCAGGTGGGACATCTGTACCCTGAGAACCCATTCCACTGTCAAAAAGATAAAACTATGGCTTTTCCAGGAAGGAAGATGCACCTGGACTCTGCTAAGTAAAATATCCCTCATTCAAAGGGTCAACAACTGCTGTGTGTTTTTCTCTCGTATATTGATTCAAGATTTTAATCTTCACATATGTTTCTGTATGGGGAGTTATTGGTCATGAAAAAGGGATCCCGGAAAAGGGATCAAGGGATGAAAACAGATATTGAGGGAAGACGGGGAAGTGAGACGTCAGAAGGGTGTGAAGGAGAATTGCCGAAACTAATGGGGTTTATCCAGGGGAGATGTGATGTGGGAGGTCCTTCTGTCTTGGTTAATGAATAAAGAAACTGCCTTGGCTTGTTGATAGGGCAGAACGTAGGTAGGTGGAAAAACTAAACTGAATGCTGGAAGAAAGTGCAGAGTGAGAAAGAAGCCATGGAGCCTCGGGAGATGGATGCTGGGAACTTACTCCAAAAGGTACTGCCATGTGAAGATATACAGATTAATAGAAATGGGTTTAATTAATATAAGAGTTAGTCAATAAGAAGCTAGAGCTAATGGGCCAAGCAGTGATTTAATTAATATGGTTTCTGTGTGATTATTTCAGGGCTAAGTGACTGGGAACTAATTAGCAGCCCCTCCTCCAACAGCGATAGGGCCTGGGAGGGTTAAACAAGAAGCACCAGCAAAACAAAGTATGAAAACGCATAAGGCATCCCCTTTCTCCACATGCTAATTTAAAAACTAATAAATGTTCCCTGTGATATACTCCTTAAATATGAAGCATTGTAGCCTGATGACAAAAAATATGATAATACATATGAGTTCAAGGAGAGCTGGGAGCAATGTCAAAATTACCTGCTACTTATAAAGACAGGGTACATGTTTAAAAGAAAAACTTTAATTATATTAAGAGATTGATATTCGGAATGTGTAAAATGTATAAATTTGTTGACATCTGATAGCCTCAAAGTATACAATGTTAAAAGGAAAATAAAATTTGAAATCAAAGTGAACTTAATACCCATGTCATTAGCAATAGCTAGTTGGAAAATCAAAGTAGTTTTGTATAAAATCCAGAAGCCCAGACCAGCTGATACCCAGTGCCTTCGAGGCCTCACAGACCACTGTGCCTGGTGGTTACAGACCGTTTCTTCTGGCCAGCGGGGCATGAGTCAATAGAGATGCCAGGGGAAGTCAGTGCAGGTGCAGAGCTGATCCCCAGGGCCTGCTTCTGACTCTCATCTCGTCCTGGCTGGAGACCCTGTGATTGCTGGGTGCCTGCCCAGCCTCCCTAACACCTGGGGCCACAGCACTGGTGGGGAAGGCTAGGAAATTGATTTTTTTCCTTTCTTTCCTAAGGATGAATCTGATCTGTATTCCATATGCATCTTTGTGAAGTTTTTCTCAAGACTGGTTTCTTTGGGCCCACATCATGAATTATGCTTTCGATTATTTTCCAGTCCCGCTTTCAGGAGACTTTGTTTAGCTGGGCGGCCGTGGCTCTCTATGGCTGGAGGGTTCCATCTCTGTGTCTCTCTTTCCAAAGCCTTTCTTCATCTTGTGATAGTCATCAGTCATTAGAGAGTCATCATCACACATGTTTTCTGGCAAACAGAACATGATCATTTAAACGTGATATTGAATTATACCATTGCCCTATGTTATAAAAACACTTTTTAAATAAGCAAGATTTTATTTGTCTCCAACATGCTATTTTCATTAATATTCTGATGTCTAAAATTCATGTGGAGAGTATTTTATATAAATTAAAATTAAAACAATCAACAGATGCATTTATATATGTGTAGATACAGACACACGCATATTTTATGTATGTTATAATAATATAGATATCATAATCAACAAGATGCTGTCAATTTGAGAGCGAGGAAGCATTAGGGGAACTGCAGAGAGGTTACTTGGGAGGGGCTGGAGGGAGGAATAGGAGGAGAAAATTCTCCGCAGATGTTTGACAACTGTGTAAGTTGGTCTTCTTTTGGGACTCCTAACAGCGAGAGCAGGGGCTGTCTTCAACTCTGTTGCCTGCTTTTGGGTTCTTTTCCTCTTGATGGGTTGTCTCATCCAACCTTACTAGGCGAGGAGGTGTCTAGGCTTGCTGCAACAAGACTGGCTGATAGACATGGGAGGAGACAGAGTGAATAGGAGGGACTCGGGGAGTGGGCCTGGGAACAGAGGGGGGAGGAAGGGAATACTGGAATCAGGCTGGGAAAAATAAATTGATTAATGAATCAAAATAGTTTTAAAGGCATCAAACTGTGTTTAAATATCTCATTGGGTGAGCTGGGGTGAAAAGACTCAACTCCTCAGTAGGACCGTTCTCAAGCTGCAGCTCTGGACGACTTGAAGAGAAGGGACGCTGAAAAGAATCACTTCTGGTTTCCTGCTTCTCAAAACTGCAGATGCAAGGGGAGCAGCTGCCCCAAACCCCTGGGTACCAAATACTCCACACAGGCGGTTGTCAGTTACTGGGAGAGGGAGCAGGGATGAATTCCTCCTCCTGTAACCTGTGCCAGAGTCATTTTCTCCCGGAAACCAGAAAACAAAGTAAGATGCCATCCACACACGACAGCCTGGTAAAGATTCACGGAGGTGTGGGCTCCAGTTTCTCCTTCTTTGGCCAACCATCGGTCCCAGGCTTGATAGAACAACGGCCCCACTGATACCCAACTTCTCTCTTTCATGTTGGGGAGATAGGCCTTTGCGCCTGATTCATAGGTCCATGGTGCATCTTGCATTGTAAATGCGGGTTCAATCTCTTAATAGTGGATGCTAAAGCTCAAGGGGCTTCACTTCCGCTCCATACTGGAATACTATTGTTGAGCTGTTGATTTTTTAACTATATATATACTTGGTAATTATTTCAGCAGGAAGTTACTATCCTCTAAATAAAAATGAATTTTTAGGGATGCCTCTGTACATCCGAACTGTGTCATACAGGAGCAATTAACATGTTATTGAATGAAAAGAGACAAATATCCCTGAAAGTTCATGTAAATACAGAAAAACTACAGAACCCACAGGAGAACTGGAAATAAAGAGGAGGGTGAATCTGCAACCCACACTTCTGATAATGACTCTGAAATGATTTCTTTTTTAAATCGGTAACTAGATTTTAATGTGAAATTATTATTGCCCTGGAGTATATCTTAGATAAACCCAATTTACTATTACTATTATTATTATTATTATTTATTAGAAAAGGGGAAATTTTAAAATCCTATATTGTCAGTTAAATAAGCAGTTTGTGATTTAAGGAAGTGCTGTAGTTTATGTACTGTTTCTATGACAACCATCATGACCAAAAGCAGTTTGGGGAGGAAAAGGTTTATGACATTTTACTCATTGCAGACCCTCATTAGGGACACCAGGACAGAAAACATGGAACAAGAATTGAAACAGAGACCAGGGAGGAGTCATGAATACTTGCATTCTCTCCATGGCTTGCTTTTCATGGTTTTACACAACTCAGGAGAACCTGCCCAGGACTGGCATTACCCACAGTGGGCTGGGCACTCCCACATCAGTTAGCAAACAGGATGATGCCAATCTGATGGAGACATTCCTCAGCAGGGGCTACCTCTTCCTATGGCTCTAGATTCTGTCCAGCTGACAACTTCTAACCAACAGAGGAAGCGTCCTTTCTCATCCCGTATTATACATTTTAGTCTATGTAGAATCTCACGTGTGTCTTTTATGTTAATGAGATGAATATCTGCTATGGGAAATGGGGGTCTCTGTTGCTATTTTTACAAATTTTAAAATAACTAATTTTAAGATACCTTAAGCAAATTGAAAGTATTTGTCTCTATATTATTTTTCCCAATTGTAATACTAAGAAATCTTGTTTGGGTGATTAGAAATAAAAATATTTTGTGAGTTTACTATACCCTCCAATTTCACGAAAATCACATACGTGAGTTTCAATTTTCCACCAGCAGGTGATGAGATTGATGAGTGTTATGACTCTCTGATATTTTCCACGGATAAGTGAAAGCTTCCAATAATCTCCTCCCTCTTACCCTTCCTCACCCCTTAAACCTCTTTCTGCCCTTCTCTGCTCCCCACAAAGATTTCTTTGTGTGCCTTGCCTGGATTGTCTCTACCTACTGCTGGACTCTGCATGCTTGCGTCTGCAGCTCATTTGACACACTAGACCACAGTCTTCAAATGTTTGCAGGCTTATTGTGGACTTTTAACATTAAATGTCCTATCTTCTGATAGTAATGAGGAACGAGGACTGTAGAAAATAAAGATTAAAATGGTTGTGCTGCCACGCAGTGAGATGTCGCCTATCAAGAGCATGGTGCTGACAAGCCCGTTTTAACAGATGTTCGTGAGCTCCCGATTGCGGCTGTAGCACTTAATTTTCTGTTATTCATGTCTTCTCAAAATATGAATAAAACGCTCTTTGTCTAGTGACAGATCATTAGCATTTCAGCTGGCACTGAGCGCAGTAGCCATGAGAGAAAATTTGATCTTGCTGGTGGGTTGCCCAGTCAATGTTGGTTGTTTTCCATAGATTGATCTTGATAACGGTCAGTAGAGCTTACATAATCTTTCAGAATAAAGAATCTTGCAATGCTCCCAAACAGCAGACTTTTACCTTTGTTTATTCTTTCTATTTTGACAGTATAAATATTCAAACAATAGATGGTAACTGTTATGTTTTAATGTGAAATGTCTCTCACAGGCTTATGTATGTCTCTCACAAGCTCTTGGTCCTCAGTTGGTGGTAATACTTTGGAAGGTGATAGAATCTCTGCTACATGTGGGGAAAACAGCCCACTGGAGGTTATGCATACTTCTGAGCTGATGTGGGAGTGACTTTTTATTAATAAAGAAACTGCCTAGGCCCCTTGATAGGCCAACCCTTAGATGGGTGGAGTAAACAGAGCAGAATGCAGAGAGAAAGAAGCTGAGTCAGTGAGACGCCATGATTCTCCCACTCCAGGCAGATGCAGGTTAAGATCATTCCTGGTAAGCCGGCTCGTGGGCTACAGCAGATTATTAGAAATGGGCTAGTCCAGGTGTGAGAGGTAGCCTAGAAGAAGCTAGATAGAAATGGGCCAAGCGGTGTTTAAAAGAATACAGTTTCGGTGTAATTATTTCGGGTAAAGCTAGCCATGCGGGGTGCTGGGTACCAGGGACACAGCCCCGCTGCTCTAATTACAACACTGAGCTTGGAAGTAACCAACTTACTTCTGTAGCCAACCCTTGGTGCAGACCTTGTAAGTCCAGCCCAGGTTCCTGCAGATTCAGCTGGAACCACCATGCAGCTATTCCTTGTTTGCTATGAAGAGATGAAACCCCTCTGAAACTGTGGGTCACAAACATGTGGCTTTAGCTGCTTTCATGACTTCTGCTAGGTAGTTTTTGACTCAGATTAGAAAATTAAGTAATATATTAGCATATTTTGTATAATTCCAGAGAGCTTACTAACTGGACTACATAGTTTTAATTCATCTTTGCACAAGCTAGAGTCATCAGAGAGGAGGGATCTTGAATTGAAGAAAAGAATTCTCCATCAGTTTAGAACCTGTAAGGTATTTTCTTTATGAGTAATAAATGGGAGAGAGTTGGAACAATGGGGAGTGGTACCACACCTGGACTGGTGGGCCTGGGTTCTATAAGAAAGCAGGATGAGCAAGCCATGAAAACGAAGCCAACAAGCAGCACACTTCCATGGTGTCTTTTTCAATTCTTGCCTCCAGTTTCCTGCCCTGTTTGAGTTTCTCTTCTGACTTCTCTCAATGATGAACAGCAATGTGCAATTGTAAGCAAAACTGATTTGGTCACAGTGTTTACACAGCAATGGAAACCCTAAGACACTAACCAAAGCGGCTTTACCTGCTTACTTTCCCTACAAGCTCAGAGGAAAAAAGAAAAATTGAATGCTTCCTCCTCCATTAGGCATGTTGAGTGCATCACAGAGTATTTTATTGCCTCAAAGAAAAGAAGAGATATATTATTTGCATATACTGCACTTATTTGGGGATGAGCTGCCACTGCATTCCTACTTCTCACACTTCTGTGTGGGTAGCTCTTGAGTTTGAGGACACGGAATGCAAGCAAACTCTTAAAATTGGAGAATTTCTGCTTTACTCATAAAACTAATGAGAATTTTTCCATTATATCAACAATGTATACTATCCATTAGACATAAATATGTTCTCTTTCAATGCTTTCTAGAATGCTACACTAAATTTCCATGCTAGCATAATCTGATATTATTCATGTGATGACCGTTAGTTTCTAGAAGTGTCATTCATGTGATTTGTGGTGTGAGTTGTCCATTTATTTCACACATTTTGTGGTGGCCTCACCTAGGCTGGAATTAACTTTAGACATGCTGTGAATATTAAACTCCATTAAAATTTAATACTAACTATATATTCATGTACACATCTACAATTCAAGATGATTTATGATCAATTATAACAGGAAATTAGCCACAGTATTTTGCTTTTAAGAAGCTAACAGGATCATTTTTTTTCCCAACTTAAAGCCTTAAAGCAATATGGAAATGATTACAATAATATCAAAAAATCTTTTGATTTGTTATAATGCAGTAAATTTAGAATTTTGAGTGAGTAATTTTTTGTTTAATGAATGTAGTATTCAAATATCTTTATATTACACTCTTGAAATTATTTTTTATGTTAAGTGTGTGTGTGTGTGTGTGTGTGTGTGTGTGTGTGTGTGTGGTGTGTTTAGAAAGCCACAGGTTTAGAAAGTACGAGTGAATCTGGAGCCACAAGTAGGTCTTGAATCCCCTGGAGCTGGAGCTGGATGTTTGTTAGCCATCAGATATGATGGGAGGATGAGCATCAGTCTTCTGTAAGAGCAGGCAACTTTCTTAATCCCAAGCATCAGTCCAGTTCTTCCCTGAAATTATTGTCAAAGAACCTGAGTAAGCTACTTCTTATTGTCACCAAAAATGAAGTACATTTTGGACCTAATAATAATTTCAAAATACTGATTTATAAAAAAACTGGCTCTAGTTTAACATGATGGAAAAGAGGTAGATGAGTTATCTGATTAAGATAGGGTTTGTGTTCCATTATTTTTATTATTAATTTTTTTAATATTAAGTACTTTAGTTATTATACAAATGGTGGGATTCTTTTTGGCATTTTTATATGTTCGTATTGCATTATTTGTTATTTTTTTACCCTCTAATTTCTTTGGTCATCTTGAAGGATTATCTCCCCAATAATCCTTCTACTTCTATTTAAGTACGTCCCATTCTTCTCTTTTGCCCTTCTCCCAAGACCTTTCCCCACTCTCCTAGTTCTTTTTCTACTTTCATAACTTACATATACACATACACATGCACACACGTTTATATGTACATATACATACATACATCTGTGTAAATTGAAATCTGGGCCGGGCGGTGGTGGCACACGCCTTTAATCCCAGCACTTGGAAGGCAGAGGCAGGCGGATCTCTGTGAGTTCGAGACCAAACCTGGTCTACAAGAGCTAGTTCCAGGACAGGCTCCAAAGCCACAGAGAAACCCTGTATTGAAAAAACCAAAAAAAAAAAAAATCTGGAATCTACTTATGAAAAAGAATGTATAATAAATATGTATCTTTCTGAGCCTGACTGTTTTCAGTGACCTTACAGACCCCATTTTGCCACAAAGGTTTTAATTTCTTCCTTGTAGATGGATGATACATTCTCATGTGACTACTTCGGAATGCTAATGAGGAATTTAATTTGGAATAAGAACTTCCTTCATTTTACTGACTAAATTAGTGGGAATCCTATGGAATCATTGCAGATAGTAACCTTGTTATGGGATGATGGCTGACACTAAAAAGGTCCTGATTTTTATCATGCCTGATTTGGTTGGAAGGTGTGGGTTTGTGGCAGTCCAGATCATATGCCACTAGCCTCTCTTTCCACAGTCATTTCTACCTGTAGCCATAAACCAGAAAGTAAAACTCAAGGTGAAACTAGGTTTCTGTGAGAAAAAAAAAAAAGGTTAGGTTTCACGCAGTGGATAAAGAAACACCATCCAACTCAAAGAATGCTAGATATTCAAAGATGTTTAGTTCACCAAACTTCCTAAGAAAGTCATATAATACATCAAGAGTTACGGACCTGTGGGGAAAAAAAATGCCATAGGAAAGCCAACCAAACTCATGATCAAGAGATCTCTGAGGGATTACACATAATTTCCAGTGACCTATTTTGAGGAGCCCCTCTTCCTTTATGTAGAAAGAATGTATTGTTAAGACACAGCTCTTGTGAAGGACTATTTCTGTTACTCTGTTACACAGACACCTGTATTGTGAAGATTATTGGTCTCAAAGAATATAGCTCACTGAATGCTTTCCCACGGAGAACTAAGAATATTTGGAAATGTAAAGAGGAGCCAAGTGAAAGAGATAAATGTAGAATGAGAAGTGAGGTTCAGGCAAATACTTTATGATAGCATTAATTATAGCACCAGCACAATATTATTTCATATTACCACATATCCCTGCTAATGTATATGAGTGTATGTCTTACTAACTCTATATAGTCATAAAAGTTTGTGACACTAGTTCTGCTTGTATATAAAGAAGCTGAAATGGGGTTGGTGATTAACATGCCTAAATTTTCATAGCTAACATCATTTATTACCAAGGACAATTATAATAACTGGAAAAAAACACAACTTAGAGCCACAAGAACACTTACTATTTTGTATGCATATCTTCAGAAAAGTACTATGGCCAGCATATTGTAGCTAGAAAGAATACTGCAGAGAAAGTCAAATGAAATTAAAAGTTCAAATTTGAAAAAATGTGAAATCACTGAGCTCAGACGAGGTTTCCTTCCATCATAGTTCAGAATGACCTATGATGTATTTGGAGTGACAATGACATTTGTAATTTATATCCTGTATGTGAAATGAAGTAATTACAGATCATGCTGTCAATATTTGTAAAACCCAAGACTCCAGTTTAATTATGAATGGGAACACAGGAACTTTAAAAGGCATCAGTATGATTAAAATCTATAATTATAGGAGGTAGGGAAGAGAGGAGTTCCCCATCCCTTAGGAATCTTCAATAACCTGTGTCATATCTCATGAAGGAAGACTTTCCGCTGAAACCCATGATTATTCTTCTTCCTCTTTCATACCACAAGAAAAAAAATTAGGATGACCTAGACTTGCCTTGTACATTAATAGGTCACAAGTGACCCTCAAAAGGGCAGTTACAAATCAGTTGCTTACCTATTTCTGATTAAGTATTGGGTTAGATGGTGTCATGCATTGACTCAAAGTGGTTGTGTTGCACATATTATATTGCAAAGTGTATGTTATAAAGGGTTGGTCTTCACCTGAAGGGGGTGTGTCTTGAGAACTTTGGTCATCCCAGGAATGAGGCATGCCTACAGATGAGACAAGTCAGCAGATGATACTCTACAAACAAGGAAACCCAAGAGACTTGTTCTCTTCTCCATTTTCACTTAACTTCAACAGTTGTAAGTCTCTTATGAAGAGTATCTGGCAGCACATCTTCCAAGATCGTTAAGAGCTTTACGATGTCTGTGGCCTGGCAGAATTCCAAGTTCACAGCTCTAAAAGAGCAACCCATGAGAAATTCAGATGCTTCTGGCCTTGTGCACCTCCCAGGTCATTAGGACTGAGTGCACTCCACAATCTCTTTCACCTCAGGTCTTCATAGTGACAGAGCTACTAAATCCCTTGGGATTTGTAATGACAAAAGGAGTAATTTGACTGTGAGCACTGAAAAGCTTCATTTAGTTTAATCTTCCTAAAAGCTTAGGATCGTTCATTCAACCCTGCCTCACAGCAAAATCTCAAGCATACGAAGATGACACCTAAGAGCCACCAGGTAATACCCAGACTGCTAGACCAATACGGAATATTGCTTTAATATTGCAATGACTTTGACTGAGTTAGTGCTCTTTGCAGTCATCATGTAACTATTAAATACAACACCCTAAACAACTACCTATAAACATTTCATAAGTTAAATTTATAATGTCTTTATTCTCCCTCAATTTAACCCACTCACCAGTATAATAATATATGGAACAACATTTTGATATTTCGAGAAAGGATTTCAGAGAACTTGAAATTATATTATCTGTGAAGAGATAATAATGTTCAAATATGCTCAGGAAGTCCCTCCCTGGAAAAGGCAAATGCATGACACATTTGGTCATGCATTAGTTTTGGTGGTGTCTTAGCTGGGGTTTTATTGCTGAAATAGATACTATGACTATGGAAACTCTTTTTTTTTGGATTTTTTTTATTTATTTATTAAAGATTTCTGCCTCCTCCCCGCCACCGCCTCCCATTTACCTCCCCCTCCCCCGATCAAGTCCCCCTCCCTCATCAGCCCGAAAAGCAATCAGGGTTCCCTGACCTGTGGGAAGTCTAAGGACCACTCACCTCCATCCAGGTCTAGTAAGGTGAGCATCCAGACTGCCTAGGCTCCCACAAAGCCAGTATGTGCAGTAGGATCAAAAACCCATTGCCATTGTTCTTGAGTTCTCAGTAGTCCTCATTGTCCACTATGTTCAGCAAGTCCGGTTTTATCCCATGCTTTTTCAGACCCAGGCCAGCTGTCCTTGGTGAGTTCCCGATAGAACATCCCCATTGTCTCAGTGTGTGGGTGCACCCCTCACTGTCCTGAGTTCCTTGCTCGTGCTCTCTCTCCTTCTGCTCCTGATTTGGACCTTGAGATTTCAGTCCAGTGTTCCAATGTGGGTCTCTGTTTCTGTCTCCTTTCATGGGCCTGATGAAGGTTAATATTCAGGAGGGTGCCTAAATGTTTTTCTTTGGGTTCACCTTCTCTTTTAGCTTTTCCAGGATCGTGAATTATAGGCTCAGTGTCCTTTATTTATGGCTAGAAACCAAATATGAGTGAGTACATCCCATGTTCCTCTTTTTGGGTCTGGCTTACCTCACTCAGGATAGTGTTTTCTATTTCCATCCATTTGTATGCAAAATTCAAGAAGTCATTGTTTTTTACTGCTGAGTAGTACTCTAATATGTATATATTCCATACTTTCTTCATCCATTCTTCCATTTAACGGCATCTAGGTTGTTTCCAGGTTCTGGCTATTACAAACAATGCTGCTATGAACATAGTAGAGCATATACTTTCGTTGTAGAAAAACATTAATTGGGTCTGGTTTACAGTTCAGAAGTTTAGTGCTTCATTGTCATGGTGGGAAGTATGGCAGCATACAAGCAGACATGGTTCTGGAAAAGGAGCTGAGAGCTCTACATCTTGATCCACGCTACAGGAAAAGAGAATGACATTGACCTGGTTTGAGCACCTGAAACTTGGAAGTCCTCCCCAGTGATATACTTCCCCCCTGACAAAGTCACACTTCTTAACAGTGCCATTCCTTCTAGGCCTGTATCTGTCAATTTATTCAAACCATCATAGAGGGAAGGATGTTAGGAATTTCAGTCCTAACCCTCCCAGGATGTTACACTCAGGACTTTGTTCCTGAAGTCCCAGTTCATGGCCCTCCAGTGATTTCCAAGAAATGCATCTGACAGGCTGGGACACCTCTCCGTAGTCAATTTTAAGAACTGGAACTCCTTTAGAATGGATAGTGTGCTGGCTAGCTTTGTGTCAACTTGACACAGGCTGAAGTCATCTGAGTAGAGAGCACCTCGATTGAGAAAAAGCTTCTAAGGCCAGTTCATGGGAAAGTATCTAGGAGCACTTTTTTCATTAATGATTAGTATTGGAGAGTCCAGTCTCCCGTGGGGGCAGTGGTTCTTGGTCAGGTAGAGAAAGCAATCAAGACTACGCTAACAAGCATCACCCCCTGTGGTATTCTTGTTAAACTTCTCACTCCAGCTTCCTGCCCCAAGCTTCCCTCACTGATAGATAGTGATGTGGAACTATTATTCCCTTTTCTCTTCAAGTTTTACTGGTTGTGGCCTTTAGTACAATAGAAAGCAAACTGTGTAAGAATGAAGATGGCGGCACTCTGTGGAAAAACCTCCTGGTTTTGTGCTCCTCAGACCATATACAGCCTCTTGGCAGATGTTTCATTGTCAGTCAATCAGCCAGTTTGGGAGAACTAGAAACAATTTGTGCATTTCCATCAAAATATTTTCTCAGTGGCTACAGTATGTATCACCCAAATTAAACAACTCAACCGTGAATGGGCAGGTAGGTAAGCAGGTGCCATCCTCAAAGCAAGACTAGATTGCTTTCTACGGAAGCCTAGGAACAATCTGCAATGCTTATTCCTTGAGTGAAAACCATAGCTACTAACGGGGCAGAGCTGTTTTCAGGGATGATTTCTGGGGCTGTGATATTTCCTTGTCAGGTGGGAGCCCTCTCTCTGTTATCTCCATACCTAAGCAAGGGATGCATCAGGCATATTTCCCTCTTCGCTCCAGTTAATGATCATTAACCCCCAGCTTCCCTACATTCCACCATTTACCGCTGTCTGAACTCTGATCTTGGTATCTGGATATCTATTTTTAGCAAAGCAATGTGTTTGTGTGTTTTCTCATGGCTATCTCTTAGTGCTTGGCATACTACCTGAGTTTAGTTATAGTAGCTATCCAATAATGTGACTAAACATATGCATGAGATAATCTTGCTAATTTCATAATGCTTTTTTATTGATCACCATAGTATTTTAAACATAATTCCTTATTTAAGTATCTTAAGTTATCTGTTTTTAGTAACAATAAATCTAAATTTAATTTTTCTTTTTTTAATTAATTAATTAATTTATTAAAGATTTATGCCTCCTCCCTGCCACCGCCTCCCATTTCCCTCCGCCTCCTCCAATCATCTCCTCCTCCCTCATCAGCCCAAAGAGCAGTCAGGGTTCCCTGCCCTTTGGGAAGTCTAAGGACCTCCCACCTCCTTCCAGGTCTAGTAAGGTGAGCATCCAAACAGCCTAGGCTCCCACAAAGGCAGTACGTGCAGTAGGATCAAAACCCAGTGCCATTGTTCTTGCCTTCTCATTAAAATTTAGCAATATTATTCATTTTTTTTCTCATTTAAAGGGCTGAACCCTGTAATGAAACCATACCCTTCTGTTTTTATGACATTCTTTTATTTAATGTGCAGATTATAGAGTAGAAGATAAAAGCATAGGAAGCCACATGGAATCTAGGGAAAAGCAATTGCTTGCTTTCCTGTGGGTTAAATCTCAGTTTGAGATAACAGACATGGAAGTAGGTAAAGACCAGTCAAAAGAATTCTGCAGGAGAAGCCATGGAGAAGGGATAAGATCTGCACTTATGACCTCTCCATCAGCAAGGTTATGCAAAACCAAGAAGCAAAGAGTGGAATGATCAGAAGCCAGTGTCATAGCCGAAGACTCAGACATGCTCAGTATGGAAAGTGTAGCCTGACTTACATAGTCATGGTAGCCATACAAGCCATGGATCAACAAGGGCAAGGCACATGGGATATCCTGGAAAACTTATCAAAGCCCCTCCCAGTCATGGAAATCAAGAAAGGAGATTTCATTTTCATATATATTTCAGGATAAGCAAGAACAAAACCCATATTTTCAGGAAGAAAATACAGTCATTATTTCAGGTTTATATCAGTGCAGAAGCAAAAAAATAACCTTTGTTTCTTCCTCTCACAGGCTGTGAGTGGCATGGAGCTTCTCTGTGGCAATCTTGTTTTGTTGGCTTTCCTTTAAGAATATTGTTGGTTTCTTTTCCACAAAAGGACTAAGGTGGGGAGGGGGGATTAGATGAAGAGAGATGTCTTTGGGAGTTTTGATTTGCAGGTACAAATTATGCTCCATCAAAGACCCTATAACAAAATTTGATGGAGAGGAAAAGCTAGCACGGTCAGTGAAGGGCAGGGGATCTTGTACTGGACTATTCTTCTCTGTTTCCAAACCCATCCATTCAATGGGCAAGGTGATGCATCAGATTCATCCTTACTGACTAAAGTTATTATTAAGAAGTACTTCCATCATATTTTCGTTGGAGAAACTGTTAGATCTGGTTAGGGGATTGGCTTGAGATAAGCCTTAAGTTTCTCCTTACTGCACAAGCCTCAACTGGTTTCTACAGCATAACCGCAGATGTCCAGAGACCAGAGTGCACTACCACACTGTGAAGCCTTCATTCATAAAACATATTTCCTTGTAGAAACTTCCACATTCTTCTCTCTGGCTAAGTCTTTCAAGTAAATCAGAATGTGCCTTTAAATTGGCAGGTGCAGCAAGCTTGGCTAACAATATTTATTCTCTGTTTCATCTGACTTGGGACTCCTCAGTTGTACGCTGAAGAATAATTTGAATGCAGTTTTGCATCCTTTCAGCCTAGGGAAGTAGCAATCACTCCCCATTGATGTGTTAAATGAACTACAGAATCTCCCATGAATCCAAACTTGTGAGGGTCCTGCAGGTGTATCCACAGATACGTCAGAGAAAAGCCATTCATCTGAGGGACAATTCGCAACAAATCCACCAGAAACATCTGCCAATCATAGTTTATTTCTTTTCGAGTGTCCTTAATTTTAATTTCAATGTCAACCATTGCAAATCAAAATTCATGATATATTATTTCATACAATTAGATAGTCAGAAAGTCCAATGTAGAATAATATTTAAGAAATAATAATTTAGATCATTGTTAGTCAAGGGAAAGTTTAAAAGAAATCTTGCAGGTGATTTGTATTTTCTCCAGAGTCAGAAGGTAAGAGAGGAAATAAATGTTTTATAATTATATTTTATTAGGGTTGATTATTTAGTGTGAACTTTAGTGGTTCTTTATTGATCTTTTTCAACACCATTCTAAAATCTATGCTCTCTGAATTTTCATCTCATAATGAAATCTATTACATGGAGAGATAAGATCTAACCAGAGTTCTGTATTATTAGTGCAAATTATTGCAGTCTGGTGTTGATTTTACAGGGTTGCCTTTATTTGAGTATTAAGTTTCAGTGTTAATAATGAAAATGGCTGTTTAAATCTATGGAGGAAAGCTAGATTATGTAACAAATACTATAATAATCAGCTATTTGGTAAAAGTAATGCTATTTAACAAGTTTGCAGCCTTTAGGAGTTTATATTCCAGAGGAATCACTGACTCAAATAAGCCAAGCTGAATCATCAAACCCTGGAAGAAAATCCATGTCATAAAAAAGGTTGAAACATGAAACAAAGCAACAATCACATTAAAAACATTTCAAATATTTCATTATCTAAAATATCACAATTAGCTAAATAATAAAATGTCAACACAGTCATAAAATCTAAGACAATTATGTGAAGGAGATCATTGTGATGTGTGTAGTTTTGTAAGGTTTTACTTTTCCTCAAACTCAGTAGTGACAACTAAGAAAGATAAATAAACCAGTGGAGAGCCGTGTGTGTGTGTGTGTGTGTGTGTGTGTGTGTGCGTGTGTGTGTATGTGTGTGGAATGAAAAACCAGGGGAGAAATAAGCAAAGGAAAAAAGGAATAAAGGAATCTTTCTATAATTTTTTTCTATAAAAAGAAATTAATTTAATCAACTGACCGTCGTTCATAAGGAACATGAAAATGACAGTCAGGTGACACTGACAAAGATACACATGTTTATCTTTTGGTAGAGTAAAGGAAGGGGCATTGTCATATTCATTGCTACTAAGAGTTATGGTGTACACACACATACACACAAACAAACAAGACCACAAAACACATGGATACAAAGGAAATGTTCATTTTCCATCATTTCAAAGTTGACTCATCGCAGGTAGCAGAACAGTTCATTTTCACCAGGTCTTTGGGGGCACAGACTTAATCTACTTAACTGCATTCTTATCCTCAGGAGAGAAGCTTTTCTCCCCAGGGGAGCATAGGGCCTGTTTGTTTACCCATTTTCTCCCCAAAGGAGGAATGAGGGCACTTTCAGGTAAGTCCCTGGTTAGGACTTCCCTCAGTCTGCTGGGTGAATGGGAAAGCTCTAGGCAGGTCTGGGACAGGAGTACCTGAAGAGACTTCTGTCCTGTGACTGAGTTAGCTGAAGCCTGAGAACACTGATCTGCTCTTGGTGTTGGACAAAAACCTACAGCCCCCTGCCCACCTGTCCCTGGGGACAAACACCTTCAATTAACTTTGAATTTTAAAGAGCAAAGAAAAGCAAAACCACCAAAGACCAGAAATCTTATGAAAGATCACACGGACACAGTCCGTAGACAAGTGACAAAAACTTGGCACGAGGAGGCAGTCAGGACGTCAGAGATTATGGAGATTCAAGTATGGGCTCCCTGTAAGTGATATTTCCTACGTGAAATAAAAATTTCAATGTACTGTACTGGTGACTATATACTATAGTGCATGTGAATTTTTGTGTGTTTGTGTTTACACAATAAACTATGGATAGCTTGAGTTTTCAAAACTAGAGATTTTTAAAGTTATGATTCAACGAAATGGGAAATGAATTTAAAATGTCACCGGATAACTTGACTGTCGTAAACCGTAAGAAACCCCATTTTTAGTAAATCTAAGGGGAGAGAGTAAGAAAGGCAAACTGATTCAAAGACAATGTCCTGATTTATTTGCATACGTGAATATTCATATATATAATACACAAATATGTTAAAATAATGACCTTTTTATTTGAGAGGGTATGCTTGGCGTTGGAGGGAGTGTACTTATGAGGAGGTGGAGGGAGAAAAATGGAGAAAGAAGGTGGTGTAATTATATGTTAATTAAATATTTTTTATTTTTGAAATTATTACAACACTTCTCCCTTACCTCTCCTCCCTCTAAATCTTCAAAAATCTTCCAAATACCACTCTCTGTGCTCCTTCAAATCCTCGGCCTTTTATTTTTCACAAATTGTATTTCAGGCAAATATTTTGTGAAAAGAACAGCAACAGAAATGACAAATCATCAAGAAAACATTATAACGTCATAAATTAAAGCCAAGTAGGAAGTGCAAAGGCAAAAGGAAGCATGCATTATCACACTTCAGAATAATGTAGCCGTATGTGCAGATGATCTACATTTATTACATGTAGAATGTTCACTCATGCTGCATTTTTAAAACAAGATTAATGCAAATGTTATTTCTTATCGTTGCAGTGAATTGTAAAACCATTAGTGAAATTAAGATTCAAGAAAAGAGAAAAGCATGATTAAGATTTAGAACAATTAGTCATAGTTATAGAAAATATTAAACATCAGTGAGGCACAGCATATAAATTTTTATCACAACCATATGTAATAGTGACTCAATGCAACAAGCAAGCGTGTTTTTAAAGTAACACCAATAGGTTACACTGATAAATCAGATTCATAGGAAAGCAATAATACAGGAAGTATCAGTCTTTTTATATTTATTAATTTTACTTTTCTTTAAAACATATTTTTAAAAATAACCTTCTCATTTTGCATACCAATCTCAGTTCTCCCTCCCTCCCCTTCTCCTGCTCCCCTCTTCCCCTTGCTCATCCCCAATCCATTCCTCTGTGAGGGTAAGGCTTTCCATGGGGAGTCAAAATAGCCTGACACATCAATTTGAGGCAGGATCAAGGCTCTCCCCACTATAATTAGACTGAGCAAAGAATCTCTCCAAAGAGAATGAGCTTCAAAAATGCAAGTTCAAGCACCAGGAACAAATCTTTTTCCCACTGCCAGTGGCCCCACAGACTGTTCGGGCCACACAACTGTCACCCATATTCAGAGAGTCTCATTTGGTCCTATGCAGGTTTCCCCACTGCAGATGCTAAGATCCACAACTAAGCACTGAGCCAAGCTCCCAGAGTTCAGTTGAAGAGAGGGAGGAGTGATAAAATGAGCAAGGGGGTCAAGACCTTGGTCAAGACCACAGAGATAGTTGACCGGAGCTAGTGGGAGTTCACTCACTCCGGAAGTATCACACTTATTGGTTATAAAGAGAGAAGAAGTCATGAATCAGAAGCCAATGATATAAAAACCTAAAAGCCGCATCTCCCTTTTTCATGTCTGTCTTCAGGTGTGTCACAGGTAGAGTTTGAATAAACGTTCCACTCCTGTAAGGTAGTGAGTTCAGAGTGCATACATGGCACAGTTATGCAGTCTAATCTTTTTCTTTTCTTTTTGAGTTTTGCCCTTCCCTTTCCTCACTCCAAACCTTCCTGAATACCCCTACCTGCACTCCTTACAATCTGTGGCCTCTATTTCCATCAATTGTTATTACATTCACACACACACACACACACACACACACACACACACACACACACATGCTACTAACTATAATCTTCATATTCAGCTAATAAACTGCTGTGGGCTAAGGTAATATTTTTTAAGAGTCATGCTTTATCCACTATTCAAATGCAGGCTTATTTACAACAGATACTCCTAGAAAACCAAGGTGGATCCAGCCTAAATCTTATAGTTTTCATGATGTACAATCTGAGCAAAAGCTATTAATGTGCTGTCAGTGGTGACAATGGAAGGTTTCCATGGTGATCACGTACTCTTTTGTTGTTGTTTGTTTGTTTGTTTTTATTTCTGGCTGGGTGCTTCTATTAGCAACAGAAGAATGAAATACAGAACTGAGGTTTTAATTATTCCATTCTTAGGGGAAGGATATCAATATCTTCATGGTCTCAAAAACACTTGTTGAATCGGCTTTCCTGTGGTTAACATAGGTCATCTGATTTTTATGTCTCTTGATGTAAAGAAAGTCTAGAAACATCCTGACTTTCTGTCATTTATTAATCGGTTGACCTGCAGAGATGTTAAGGGAATGGATTTTTTCCCTTGCATTGGCTCAGTTTTAAATCATGGGCATAGGATTTATTGGCTAGACTGTTGCATAAGCAATATTGCACCACATATATGTTGTGTGTAAGTTGCTAAGTCAGCTCATCTGTTACTAGTTACCACTAATAGGATGCGTAGCATTTGCTAATTTCCATCTGATTAACTTGTCTGTGTTATGACTTCATCCTGTGGTGATAGATTATTCATTAATACACCACAAACTAATAAAAGGAATTTGATATTTCCATGCACATAAACCTTTCATCAAAAGCATTATACAGATTTTCTAAATCAAAGGGTTTTTGACCCTGTGACTGAAAGGATCCCAGAGAAATCCAGGAAAGTAAACGCTAATAGGCTGATGTCCATGAGCCCAGCAGCTTAGCCATGTCTGCATTTGACAGTCATTAATTAAGGCTGTGGCTCTGTACATGATGTGAGTTGGCAGATATTTAATACCCTTGCAGATTTTCATATTAATAATAAAATTTCCACTGAATTCTTCATACCAAACACATGTAATTTTAGAATATATATACTAATAGTCCACCCTTCTAATTCTAAGGTATATCATCAGATTTTTTTAAAAAAAAAACTATGACTATTTGTTTGTCTATATATATTTATAGCAAAATAAATTTCTGGTTTTCTTTTTTTCCTTTTTGTTTTAATATCTTTGGTATTACCTGAATTGAATTTGACTTTTTTGTATCTAAGATGGCATCATAAAGTAATGAGAAACCACATTCTATTTCACACTTAATGATTTGATCCATGATGTACATAATGGCTTCTTATGTTAATAGCTTCTTAAATGACACAGCGTAATACTTTGTAACACCACATTGTTAAATGTCAAACTTCAACACAGTATAAATTGTTCCATTAAAGACCTGTGAAGGCTTAGGATATATAAGCAGCCTCCTTGACTTCTACGGATGCTGCCGTAGGAAGCCAGTGCATAGGAGGGATTGCATCTCCGTTCCTACAGCTATGTGTGTAGAACTTCCTCTCATCACTGATGACAACCCGACTGAAGTGCAGCCCCATCTGATCTCTCCACTTCAGAGTGAAAGTTAAAACATTTTTATGTTAAATCACTCCTAGCAATTTTCTTTTCCATAACTGAATCAGAAAGTATCTTTGTTTGGCTTGTTTGCCAAGAAATGTAAATCCACAATGTATTTACATGTAGAAGTATATATAACTTTATCAAATAATCACATAGAATTTCATGAGAGGTGTCTATTTACATGGCTGTGTGTATCCATACCACAGCATATATGTATGTATGTATATATATATATATATTAGACTTTGTATTTTCTTCCATATTTATTCACTATAAATTATTTACATAAAATATAATTATTTACTACCATAAAAGGAAGGCCTTTATAGAAAAGCTTTATACTCTGGAACTTCTTACTATCTGCATCCAAATATTAGGTCAATATTATAACCTGTGATTTTCTCAGAAACATAGACAACTCCCATAGATACGCAAACACAACAAGTATATAACATTGAAGTATATGCTGACCATGATTTTCATAGAATTTAAATTCTGGCAGTAGAAGTGAAAAATGATAGTTTTAACAAAACTAGAGTTTTATTCTAGTTTTTTTTTCCATCTAATACTATATTCAGAGGTAAATGATTTAAACCAAGTATACCAACAATATCACATTAAAAACCCAAAAGAAGAACTTGGCTAGTTCTCCACACACCAACCCACCCTCATCTACATACCCACACAGTGAAGGGTGTTACCTGCCAATCACTAAGTATTTGAATTACAGGATGGTCTGTATGAGGCACCCCTCCTCCTGAGGCTCATGCATTTGAGCACTGGGTCCCCATTTGGTGGCACTGTTGGGAAGGTTATGGGGCCTTTGGGAGGTGTAGGTTTGGTTCCTTGAAGGAAGTGTGCCACTGGGAACAGGCTTTCAGGCTTCATAGCCCACCCTACTCTAGATGCCCTTCGCTACACAGGTGAAATGTATGCTATCTTAATGGCCAGACTGCCTCCTCTCTTGCTGTTATTCCTTTCCTGGCCATTCGCAGGCTTTCCGTGCCGTGGTGACCTCCCTCTCTGGATCTATAAACTAAACCAAGCTTTTTTTTTTTTTAAATCTTTTAAGTTGCCTTTGATGATGATATTCTATTGCAGTAACAGAACTCATACAAGGCAGACAGAAAGAAGGAAGAGAAAGGAACAAATACATCCACAACTGCTAAAGCGGGGAGCTAGGTACTTTCAGGACTGTCACCTGAAGAGCAAGCTCAGTGGGGCAGCACACACACCACAGACTGTCTGCAAAGGGGACCCTGGGAGTGTGGTTTATCAGCTCCTACACAGTGCGCTCCTCCCGCAGAACAAAGACTGTAGTCTACCACCTCTACCACCTCATAGGCAGACATGCTCCCTTGATTTTGAGAAACTTTAAAATTGTGAAACTAAATGCGCATAACATTTTCCTTTGGCAATTTTACAAATATATTTATTCTTCAAACTAATGATGTGGCGAAGTTAAGATTCCTTCGGTGTTGTGGGTCGGGACATGCGGGCATAATCTACCTACCACACATGTACATTTTCATGGGAGAGCTTTGACCTACTCTTTCCCGCATTCATTCTTCTCACGTGAAAAATATTTCGCATTGTTCAATTTGTTAAGTTCATAAAAATTTCCACTTTAAAACCAAAAGTAAAACCAAAAAGTACTAGAGTAATTTACTTATCTGGTTTTGTGTCTTTTATTTTCATTGTCTTATATTTGAAGGCTAGCATATTATGTGAAAAGGCTGTTATGAATAATTAAAATTTTTATTAATTGGCAAATCTAAGGAGTAGAGATGAAAATCTTAGGGTGCCGCCTCAGTTTCCACAGTCTCCCCAATCCTGTTACATAAAGGGGACTCAGTCAAGAGGCTTTTTAATTTATTTCACTTTCAATTATAATTTCCCATTTAGAGGTTAATTGGATGACAAGTTACGAATTCTGAGTTACGGTGATACGGCTATTTATTTTTGTAAACTGTGTCTTGTTATTTCACATTGAGTACAAAACAAGACCTCTTAGTCTTATTTCGTGCCCAATAATAAAAGAGCTTATAAATAAGTATCCATCTACCAATTGTTCTGCAGCTTTCTGTGGGAAGGCTCCCAAAGAGTCTGAACTCAGATATGGAATCTGAGAACCTGCAACAGGATAAGACAGCCATCAGACCTAACTATGACTTGAGTATTACACTGTGGTCAGCAAGAGCAAGGCGGTGAATGAGGACAGGGCTCTGTCCTGTGGGCATGCAGCCTGGATGTAGAGTGGTTGCCTAGCACTAGTTCTGTTTTTGAACTCATTTTTTTACAAGTTCTTTGTTTATGTACTATAACTTCCAGTTTTGTGCTTTTATGGGAAGCCCTGGTTTTAATAAGGTGTGTTGGGAATAAGAACTTCGAAGAAACACTGTTCACAACTGTTTAAAATGCCTTATAGTATTATGGTGGATTTTAATATGCCAGTGCAATGAGAATATAAGTAACTCAAAATGATATAAAATGTTTTAAATTTTAAAAACCAACTGAACAATTGCAGCAATTCATTCAAATCTCTCATTTAGTGGCATCTCACTGAGACTGGAAAAGATCAATCATTCTTGCAACTTCTATATCTCCAACATCAAAATGATGATATTTATTCCTCCAACATTGAAAAGTTAGCTTTTTATTGTTGTTGTCTTCATATCTGTTATAAATTTGACTTCTCTAGAATGTCCATGATGATGAAGATTTCATAGTTGAGAATTAGTTTCTGAAACCTATGTTTTTGATAAATCTGTTTATCTTTCAAAATGTAATTAATTGTCAATGGTGGTGGCCTGGCACTTTACGATTCTAATGTATGATCTGTGTAAGTCAGTGACCTGAATTTCTTAGTCTCTAAAAAAGAAAATGGTCAAAAATACATTTTTCTGAATCATCCAGCATTCTAATTTCCCCATAAATCTGTACTTACGGTGTTTCATTCTTAATTTCTGTGTAGCGATAATAAGTTAGTTTAACAACTAGGACTCTATAATAAATACAAGATACTTTAAAAGGGTGAATGAGAATTAAATAAATAGCTACAACATCGTGTACAGCCGGAGGAACCAAAAGTGGGTTGAAAAAACCCCAGAGCTCACAAATAGATCACCACAGGGAAGTCTATTAGAATTATAGAATAATTATATTCTATAATTATAGTATAGTAATTATAAAACAAAAGTTCCTATATGTGAGGGTGCCCATGATAAGGTGTGGCACTAAACCAATTCAAGACACTGTGAAGGGGGAAAGGGAAAGAATGGTATACTATTTTCACTCTTCTGGTCCCACTCTACTCTGGCTTTTGAATCAAGACATCACAGAGCAAGAATGTTGTTTTGGGACAATCTATGAAAGTCTTTCTCTGGTGGACAGTATAATAAAAAAAACACACATCTAGAGAGAGTAAAGGTGAAAATCAATCATAGGCCATGTGCTGATTTATAGAAAAACAACATATCATAATTAAAGAGATATTCAAGTAAAATCAAAACCATTTACTAAATTTTAGTGCCTTTCAGAAAGCAAAGCTAGCATTAAAAATATGTTTTATATAATAGTAACAATTTTCTATTAACTTTTATTCATGTACCTTGTCAACACAGTGATAAAGGATCATAACAAAGAAGAGTTAAAGATAAATAAAAGATAATACATTTTCCTGTGCAACTATGGATGAAAATTAGTTGTACAAGACATCATTGCCACAGAGTATGTTTTCATGCATTCTAACTCATTTTCAGCACAATTTTATAGGGGAATTATTTCAAATGTCCTCATAATTTCATTCAACAACATTAGACTTAATTATTACTAAAAAAATGCCATTTTTGCTCTTTATTTCTGAATATTGGTTTCAAAAATATAATGAAAACAAATCATTTCAGCACAAAGTTGTTTTCATAATATTACCAGAGTATAATTAGATTTTGCATATCCTTACATTTCATGGTAGGATTAATTTTTGAAAGATTTATTTGTTTTAACTCTGTGTGTGCGGGTATGTCCATGTGGAGGTATGTGTGCGACAGCAGATATCAGCAGAGAAGAAGAGGAAGCCAGATCCTCTGGATCTGGATTTACAGGCAACTGTGGGCTGCGTGGCCACACATGGGTTCTGGAAAGCAAACTTAATCCTTTGCAATAACATCAAGAGTGCTTAACCTTTGATGATTTTTTTCCCCAGCCCTGGTGATCTAATTTCAATACCATAAAGGAAAAATAACTTTTTTCTCCTTTTGATTAAGACATGGCTACTTTACACTGCTGATGCTCAAATTGCAGGGCCCTCTGAGATAAATAACTTCAATAACGTGCGGAATCATGTCATGGAAAAACAGAGTAGTTGGCCCTTTTCCTTTGCCCTGTGCCTTCTGCTAGACCTGAGCAAGTCAACTTTCTCTCAGGGACTTCTATTTGCACAACAGTGCAGTATCCCAGTGCTGACTGGGAGAATTCCTAGGTACCTACACAGAGTTCGAGGCAAGCATGTTAAAAATAGTTCTCTTCTTATGCTGTGCAGTTTCCACCGCACTCCGTTGTGGGGGGACACCAGCTTTACTGTAATAATTCACGATGCATTTTTGCTTATTTAACTCAAATCCACTCAATTGATTTTCCTTATATTGTTATTATGTCTTGAATGTCACGTAAAAATGGCCAGCTGACCTAGTTATCTTCAGCTGCCAACTTGACTCCAACCCAGAACTGACTGAGCAGAGCAAACCCCACACTGAAGAAATGCCTTGATGATATTGACTGTGATATGTTTGAAGGGTATTGTCTTAACTGTTCACTGAGGCAAGAGGGCCAAGCCTACTGCATGATGTACCATCATAGTCAGATGGCTGGAGTTGCATGAAAGGTAGCTGTGGAAAAGCAAGCCTCAAAGCAGCTCCTTCCATAGTTTCTGCTTCAACCGTCTGCCTCCAGTTCTTTTCTTGGCTTCGTTTGATGATGGACTGAAACCTGCAAGATGAAATAAACCCTTACCTCACTTAGTAGGTTTTGGTCATGGTGTTTATAGTATCAGTGCAATGAGCAGATTAGAACATGGCCAGATTCTTCAGTTGTAAAGGTTTTCTTCTTTAGATTACAATATGAAAATGAATGAAATTTGTTTTTTATACTAAGGTATTTTTTTTGCCCTACAACATAGAAAATATTTTAAAGTAAACTTCTGATAAATTAATAGAACTGTTATGTTTTGATAGCTGTTCAATATTTCAATGCCTGTGCTGATTTTGTTCACCTGTGGCTAGCCATGCTAACATTGCTGAGGAGATCACAGTGTGATTAGGTTGGCAGTGTTCCAGTGTCAATGAGGTATGTCTATATTAGTTTAACTCAATCTTCCACCAGCCTGTGAGGTAAGCTTTTAATTAGGAAAAAAATAATGCCATGTTCTTCACCATTACCATGTAAAACCTACCATATAAATGTCTCCTTGTACAGGGTCTGAGGTGAGGAGAGAGAGAGAGAGAGAGAGAGAGAGAGAGAGAGAGAG
>NC_022020.1:68617009-68627943 GCF_000317375.1 Microtus ochrogaster
GAGAGAGAGAGAGAGAGAGAGAGAGAGAGAGAGAGAGAGAGAGAGAGAGCAGTTTCTAGTACATAAGTGAGGAATATCTGGATGGGTGAAGAACCATTCATCATTCTGTAATCAGTGAGTTGATGGGTAGAAACACAGAATTAGAGGGGAGCTTTCACTGAGTCTCATGGTGGGTGTTGTTTTCTGTGTGCAGAAATAGAGAATTAGGATGTGGGATATGAAATAATGTTCCCCTCATTATTTATTGAGTCTTCCACGACTACTTTCTGGGGAAATTTCCATCTTAGAACTATATTTTCTAACTCCCTTTGCTCCTGGGTGATGTATGTCTACTTAGGACAGCCCACACGTATTTTCCAAGCACTCGCCCTTCCCTCCCTTTCCCTGTGTCCTGACTGCAGACCAGCTGTGGAGGATGGCAGTGGTTCCATCTGCACAGAAAGCTGCATGAGTGTTTTACAAAGGATACATCTGCACTTCCTGAGTATCACTGGTTCTGGACACATGCTAAATAATAAAGCCTCAATCTTTAAGGGGCTGAGATTTCAAATCCTTTTAAAAAGCAGCTCCTGCAATGTGCTTTAACGCAGCAGAAAGTAGCAGCTGGGATGGGCAAAAGGCAAATGACTCAAATGCTCTTTCGTTTCCCTCTTCTTAGAGGAAAATAGTCATGGCCAACCTAACTGGAAATAAAATTAAGATTTAAGGTACCCTAAATCACACTAAGCTCTTACATTGTACCGGACTATTATCTACCTCTAGCTAAACTGTAACAAGTCAGTCATCCATACAGCAGGAAAGCAGAAGAATTCGTGAGAAAAATTCTAACAGTGGTATTTAAGTATAGTTCATCCTTGCCTCAACTTTCAGGAAAGTCATGAATAATAAAGAGAAAGGATATTATGTTTAAAGAAATGTATTTATATTGCCTATAAAATTGCTTAAAATTCCTTGTGGTTTCACATTCACTGGGAATGCAAAATTCAGAGACTAATGACTGTTCTTATCAGTGTACGCAACACAGAAGGTCTTTAACCAAATGCTTTAGTGGAATAGGAGGAAATTCTAGTCCATGGTTGCATTTCATCTTGCATTTTTGCTATTCTTCTCAGTGGGTACCCCACAAAGATAATTTGGCAATTGTAGGATTGTTCTTCACTACTGCACGGGGCAGTAAAGTTGATATACTCTTACCTCTTATCTTTGTAATGCCAGCTTTGCTACCTGGGCACTTACACTTCTTTTGGCCAGATATCCATGTTCCATTTCCTTCAATCAACCAGCATCTGTAGACAGCAGTATACTTCCTCTCTGCCAGCTAACATAGTCCCAACGTCGAGGGCTGATTCAGTCCTTTTGTCCCTCATGACCATTACAACCTTGTTTCTCCCTTTTTAAAATTTATTAGATTTTTAAAAAATACCAATCCAAGTTCCCACTCCCTCCCCTCCTCCCATTCCCTCCACAACCCTCCCACCCCACCTCCATCCCATCCTCAGAGAAGGGAAGGCACATTGCTTTGTGGAAGGTCCAAGGCCCAACCTACTATATCTAGGCTGAGCAAGGTGTACATCAAAAGAGAAGAGGATCCCAAAGAGCTAGTACTTTCACTAAGACTTTTCTCAATAGCAGAAACATACCTTGTTCAGACTTACTGAATCTCTGGTTTTAGGTTACACTTCTGAAGACTATATCTATTCTGCTTATTCAGGAAGATATTGTCATCATATATGGTCCCATTTATTTATGCATACCTATGGCCTTTGGAGACTTTTTTCCTGTTCATAGATTGTCATCATTGCTATCTCAGAGTGTCTTTTGTCATTAGAAATCTCACTTCTGTCCCCTTCCCAGTTCCTCTGCAGTCACCTGATAATTCCAAACTCTCCGTGTCCCCTATTAAGGAATCTTCAAACTTCAGGGTCTCTGTTCCTTAAATATGATGCCATTAGAAGAATAAAACTTGTATAACACAATAGCTTTCTGTGCATGACCATGCCATGTGATGTATACACTCAGTCCTCAGCCATTTGTTACCACATTTTACCATTTAGTGGATCAGTTACAAAATGCTAGTTATATATAGCAATGACACAGATCAAGGGGTCTGGTACAGACACTAGCACAGTGGTGTTCAAAATATTTTGTATATGTGTATATGTGTATATGTGCATCTCTCTCTTTAAAAAGCTACAACAAAAGACCAATAGATTACACAGGCAACATAATAGAAAAAAACCTAAAAAACAATTACATGTGTCCTGCAAAATGGCTCAACAAGTAAAGACACTTATCACCAAGCCTATGTGAGAGCTGACTGAGATCCATCCCCAAGGGTCACGTGCTGGCAGGAGAGAAGTGATTGTTGTAAGTAGTCCCCTGTCTCCACATGTGTGCTTAGAGTGCATATGCCCATACACCCCCCCACAACAATGTATACATTTAAAATGCAATTGCTTTAAAATCATTCTTATGTTCAGAGAATATGTGTGTGGGAAGGGAGAAAAGGTAAGGAAGATTAACGGGAAGTATTTCAGGAAACAGACTAAAATTAGGCACAACTGTCAATGCACCATCAGATCACACAATCTCTTTGTGATATTACCTTATTTGTTTTTCCTCTTTGTAAATTTCATATCCTTTTCTAATACATATGCATATATTAATATACATATATAATTTTAAATATATTCCGATCATTCTGTACAGTGTTAACATGCTTTCCTAAAAAACCCACGGCCATCTGCCTAGAAATAGCACTGTCAATAGTGAACGGGGCCCTACCACATCAATCAGTAACCAAGAAAACAACCCATAGGCACACCCATGAGACAATTTGTTGGTGAAATTTTCTCATTTAAGGTTCCCCATTCCCAGGCAATTCAGGTTTGTGTCAAGTTGGTAAATCAACTTGTGTCATGTTGTAGTCATACGATAAATCTATTTATATGTTCTGGAAACCTGCAGACTTATTTCCAGAGTGGCTACTCCAGTACACATTTCCACCATTAGCCTATATGGCTCCACTTCCTGACATCCAGAGCAGCTTTGTTATCATTTGTATTTCTGAAGATGAAATTTCCAACTAGGTTGAAAGGGAATATTAGAATAATGCATGGATTCCTATTTTTAAATATAAATATGTAAAGACTGAATGAGGAAACATTCACAAAGGGCTTTGCATCTAAAAAGTACTAGGTAAACACAGAAGAAAGCTTGGTTACTGTCATAAGCAGCAACATTGGTGTAGGTAAGAATCTACGTTAAACACGGTTGGTTTGAAAAAACTGTGGAAGGAATAGTTAATAAGAAGCATAATAAGCCTCATAATGTGAATTTGTAATATTACAGAAGCTAAAAAGGGCAAGATAATTATACACAACATTATCAGAAAAATATACTTTCTTCCAGGGAGTGAGAAAACTTGTCATGCCATGGCTGATTGTGCCCAAGAACACCCGGAAGGCTTCTTAAGTCAGGTGATCCTGAAGGCTGGGTAAAGATGGCTGTGTCTACGCATGCCCAGGCCACTGCATTGTTAGCTTGCAGATGTACAGCAGTCTAATCCATCAGGAGTATTTGTTTCTTCTTAGACACCAGATTAGAGAAATACTAAGAAAATAGGTGTTATTATACTGAAAGACATCAAAAAGTTTTTAAAAACCAAGAGGAAAAACATAAGAATTGGGATATATGAGCACAGACATTACCTTGGTTAATTTATGTAAAAAGAATTATAAATAATTTATCATTTTGTTATTGTTTTAAAAATTTAGTAATTTCACCTCTTTCCCACATTTTTGAAGATTTTGATATTTGTAGGTATATAAAGACACTAATTGGGGATACTGAGCATACATAAATAACAACTGTGCCAAAACATGTTTATTCTTATTTATTCATTCATGATAACATGTTCTTGGTGAGTGCCTAAGATTAATTTGAATATATTAATCAAATAACTTTCTAAACATAGATTACTGTGCTTATGTCTGGAAATTATATAATAACAAAGTAATCATCTAAAAGCACAGAAGTAGGCTAGCCATAATTTAAGCATCTCCTCATATAGTAATAAAACATCAGAAAATATAACCCTACTTGAAATGCAACAAGAGATTAACTGGATATTCAAAGATTACAAAAAATGTGAAACAGCTTTTTATCAACAAACTACATTGTAAAAACATCCGTAAGATCCAAGAAGCATACACACAACCAAAATCTCTGGCTTATTCCATTTATTATTAAGAATCATATATACAATATTTGCTTCTTAAGTTGCATTTGTTATTAAATGATTGCCCTATACTCTTGAATGTAGATTGACAAGCTATGCTACACTAACCAGAGCTTGCATAAATAGATGAAAATCTGACAACCTTTCATTCCTTAAAATTATTGCATTGAAAAGAAAAGAAAAAAAAAGCTAGCTTCAAGATAGTTGGCTTATTGTGCTCTTGCTTCATTTTCAGTTGGTTTCTGTTTCCCTGCCAGAGTCACTATTAAGCAGATTACAAGCTGCACTCGAAACAACACATCTTTTTGCAAGCTACTTCTTCATACAAAATGAATGCACTGACTTCGGAAAAAAAATAAAGATATTGCTGTGTTTTTTATATTACAAGAAAATATTCTTTCTTGCTATGAATATGTGACGTGTTAAAAAGCTGTAACAGCAGTCACTAAGATATGTTCTTTAAAAACCTGTCATGCTGCCAACCATAGTTAGATCCAGGTAGCAGGGAATAGTTTGAGTATTTACTCACAATCAAGAGTCTCTCTCACTGAAAACTGAATTAAACAAAGCCGGAGTTAATATGCTGCAGGGAATGCATCAGAAAATTTGAATTGTGTAGGCACTGCACAGTGGTGATACATTAGAAAAAAATTAGATCAATTATTTACAATTTTAAATTTTAAATAAGCTGTCAGATTGAATAGTGCTATTGGAATTATATAAGAGAATAATTCTAGATGGCTCTCAAAATTCCAAGGTTAATCATTCAGTATAAGTCAACTCTAGCAAGTGGTCAAACTCTATACACCATGACCTGCTGTAGGCGTTTGTTTGTTCATTTCTCAGGCACCAGACTCCCAAAATAATCTCACAGAAACTATATTATTTAATATTACCACTTGGCCAATCACTTAAGTGTATTGATAGCTAGCTCTTACATCTAGAATTAACCCATTTCTTTTAGTTTATATCTTACCATGTGGCTTGTGGCCTTCTGGCAAGTTTCCTGCTGGCAGTTTGCATCTTTCCCCTCTGGCAGCTACATACTGTCTCTTTGACTCTACCTCTTTTCTCCTAGCATTCAGTTTAGTTTTCCCTGCCTAGCTCTGTTCTGCCCTCTTGTAATAGCTGTAATGGATATTTTAAAATTGCTGCGGATTCCTGAGTAGCTTGCTGTGGGATCCTCTGCAGCTGCAGGCAGTGGGCAAGGCAGTGGGCAAGGGGTCCCAAGAACAGCCAGTCCCAGGCAGGGATGGTATACAAGACCATGTGGCAGGTCTCCAACGGTGGCTTGGCCCGAGTGTGGTGAGAGACAAACAGATAAGCACACCATGCAGAGTGAGGCTGGATATTTATTACATGGGTTATGGAAGTATGGACGGGAAGGGAGAAGGGGAGAAGAATAGAGAGACAGACAGACAGGGGTGGGGGTGGGGTGGGGCCAAAGCTGCCTCTACAAGAGGGAGCAGAAAAGAGAGAGAGACTAAGGCTGCAAGCAGGAAAAAACATCTAGCTGCCTCAGGAGATGGGGGAGGGAGTAGGTGTGGCTTGTATCTTAAAGAGACAGATCATTACAATAGGCTCAAAGCAGTTTCTTTATTCATTAACCAATACATGAAACACATATACAGAAGAACTCACTCCAATGACCTACAGTATACACTACAGCTACTATCATTAAGGGGGTACTAGGTCAACAATACATTAAAAATAAGATATGAAGAACTTTAATTATTTTGTTTTTGCTCTTCTGTTAATCTCAGGAGCTGAGGGAAAAAAATCTGACATTAGGGAAAATAGAACTATATAACTAAGATATCTTCTAATATATTTACATATTGGCATTGTTTCCTGTTTTGCTTTGTATGTCTGAGAGTTTCTTGGCACTTATACATCTTTAATCCGAAATCAAGCAAATTATTGCAATTTATCTCATCTTTCTTTAGTGATTTGAAGTCTGAAATTAAACCATGTCAAAGAATGGCTTGTGACAACACAGAAAGAAAGGAATACAAGAATTTTGCCATGATATGGCCTTATTAGATACTTACCTTAGGACTGTATGATTACATTAATGAACATTTTAATTATGTCAGAGACACAGGATTCTTCGAAGTGGGAGTAGTGAACAGACAGCTCAGGAATTCACAGAAGACCGCATTACTTACCTAAAAGAAATAGACAGACACCCACATGAAATCATGGAGCTCTGTAGCATTAGGGGACAATGGAGAGAAAGTGTCCTCAATTCCTTGTTCTGGAGCAAGTTTTGAAGTACAAGGTACTTCTTTTCAAATACTTCTTATTTGGACAAATTTATAATAATCAGACACATAAAGAGGGAGAACACTATGATTGTTTTCTGTATTTCTGTATTTTAAATGAACAGAGGAGTAGAGGCAATTGTTTGAATGATGTGAATTGGGTACTGTTTGAAGAGAACATGTGCAAAAACTTAAAAGAGAAAATGGATATATAACTTGCTCTTTAATATGTTGCTATTTGCAGAGTAAAGTAACTAAATATGACTCTTAAAAGGATCTATTTATACACTGACCTTCCTATTTCTTATACTTTGAAGTACTATTCATTCTATTTTTAAAAATTTGCTTTTAAGTATTTTGAGTCATGGCTGATAAATTTGTAACTGAAAATGTCTGAGCGTGATCACAGAGACTGAGACAGCTTGGAACTCCTTTGTGCTAGTGAGCATGTTTTGTTTTTCTCTTCACCCTAAAATTTACCCTTTCATCTCATAAAGTTAATAAATGTTACACTGACATTTTGATGAGTAACTGGCACTCTTTGGATAACAAAAAGCAGCCTCTCCATTGTAAACTGGGTTGTGATTCTGCAGCCTAAGAAAGGATGAAGACACATTATCTTCTGCATAATAACTAACATCCAGTTTGTTCAAATGCAGTCCTTATACAAATACCTGTGAAGGGAATAAATTGCTGTTATAATTACTGACAACTTTATTAACAATTTAATGAAAAATTAAAGCCTGTAAAATTTTGTAGATGACAGTACATCTATAACTTATAATTTAAAATATTAACTAATACTACAAGAATTTTTAATGTAATTATTATATTTACTCTTTCAGAATTTCGCTCATGTTTACAGTCTATTTTGATCATACTCATCTTCTTTTTCCTCCTTCTCATCCTGGGCCCCACCAATACCATATCACCCTCCTAACTTCCCATTATCTTCTTTTTTATTTCTTATTAATCTATTGAGTCTAGTTACTGCTGTGTATGAATCCATGGGTGCAGGGTTATCCACTCAGCATGGAAACCCTTGCAGATACTCAAAAGTTAAAAAAAATAAATAAATTGCATCCAATGCACAAAACTTAGGGAATACATAACACAAACATCTAGGAATTGGACTGACTGCTGTTGTATTTTAATTCAAGACAAATGTGCTTTTTCTCCAAAAGGAAGTGCTAAGTAGAAAAAATTACTTGATTTTTAAATTATAATTGCTAGAGTATCTTCATTGATTTTTCTATATATTATATATTTCTATAGAAGTAAAAATACTAACTGGAATGCTGTTATATATCAAATCAAAGAGATGATGAAGCTAATACTGTCTCTTAATGCTGATGATGGCACTTTCTCTTCTTAGGTCAATTATCATTACCTCAAAGTGATGTGTGTGTGTCACTTTCCAATAATTAAATAAAACCCCTAAGTATTTTTCAGAGTAAATATATTGATTTTTTTTGTCACAGACAAATATTATATATGCTACAGAAACACATCTTCTGTGTGGACTCTGGATGCATTATAGTCTATGTGGACTAAATTCATTGTCTGGCAGGAAAGGGATGACAATTAAAATGATCAGTAAATCCGTACCAATGTTCTGAGAAACCACCATACTGATTTCCAGAGTGGTTGTACAAGTTTTCATTCCCATATGCACATGGATGCATGGACAACTACTGTGGAATGAACAACCTACCGGTGTGCAAATTCCTCAACAGTCATCAACTGCCAATACTTTATCTGATAGGACCTATATCTCAGGAATCCCAGTCGTGCTATAATTTTATTGGCTTCTTTATGTGGGTCCTTATCTAAGTCAATGGGGGCAACATTCATGTCAAGTCCAAAAGGCAGTATTTGCAGCTTTTCTCCCCATTAGCTGCCTCTTACACTGTCTGTACCCACATCAGCAAAGTTCTCCAAGGCTTGAATGGTGAGAGGCTGATATAGATAACTGGTTCACAACTGAGCACTGGTGTTATTTATCCTTTTACACTTCAGTATGTTATATCTCTAAATAAACTCTTACCCAGTGTAAAATGAAGTCTCTCTAAGCAAAGTCCAGAGCAGCATACATTTATGGTATAAAGGTAGATATTTATAATGCAGTATGACCATTCCCCCCTTATAGATCTCCCTAGAACAGGATGTGCCCAGGTTTGACATATACCATGCCAGGCAAGAAATCCTTCCTAAAGCACAGGTTCCCTACTCAATTAGAGAACAATTGCTTATCTGCATGGCCATTGGGCCACTATTGCACAAGCTTTATCGTTGTTTCTGTCTGGAAAGTCAGAGCTATAGTATGCAGGCTCCAGTACTGAGTAGGCCCATTGATGTTTATCTTTTCCACTAGCCTTTTGGCACTAGGAAAGGTCGCCAGCAAGAAGAGCTCCCTGGTCAGTTAGAGGTTGGTTTCTCCGTGTCCTGTATCCATAGTGAATGCCAATAGTGCCCTGCCATGTAGATAACATGAGGAACTAGAGTGATAGTGGTAGCCTATTTTTTTTAAGTTACTTATATAGTCTTTCTGACTAATAATTTATAGGGTTATATCCAGGGACAGGCACTGAGATTTTATTTTAATGACCTATGTCTTCTGGAAGCAGTATTGTTAACACATGCATACTTTTCAACCCCTCACATACTTTCACATAAATATATACTTTATATAAAATTTTACATATGTAATTTGCAAATTAGTTTACAAAATAGCGGATTTCCATAAGCTTCTTTGTGTATTATTAGTTTTGGATGTACTACCCCATCCTCTCTAATCCCCAGTCCCCTATCAGCACTGAAACCCTTAACCATGAGTATCTTTCTTTTCTCTCTTCATGTCACCTATGTGTTTCTGTCCCCTCTAACTGATATTTTTCTGTGGGGCGGAGGATCTAACATTGCTTTTTCATGCACCCTTCATTTGGAGTGAGCTTTCTATCAGCAATTCATTGTTTTCATCTCCCGTTCTTCTCTATGACTTCAGATTTCTTTCAGAGTGTTCTCCCTCTCGTTTTACCGTATCTATAATTTTGTGTGTATGTCACTATCCTCACTCACCACACAGCAATGACTGGCATTTATTTTCAATGTAACAATCTCGAACCACATTAGAGCCAAATCTCTGGGATGGAAGATCCCTTACTTTACCTGAGGCGGGACTGGAATACTGCTCTGTGTCTGTGGGAAAGGTGTACTGAAAAGAAGCATGCATTCCCGGTTCTCTTCCTGATTGTGGCTAAGAGCAAACAGTTCACAATGGTCCTGGCTTCGCAATGCTGAACTGTATCCTTGACTGTGAACCAAAGTTGCCTTTATTAGTGTTACATCACAGCACTGGGAAAAAAGAAACCACTACATGCTCAGAATGATGGCAGGAGACTGTGCTTGGCCTCCATCAAGCAGTATACTGGAAATAAAGACAGTACGTAATGAGGATGCATTTTAAACCACACTTACTGCCTTTTGTTGACCTTGTGGGAAAATAACCAGCTGATTTGTTTCAATTCACTCTTCTTATAGACAGGCATATAAATGATAGCAAACAAAACCCAGAGAGAGATCTTCATCCACAGTCAGTAGCTGAGAGGTTTTATGATGAAGTTTATGGTTCCATCAGGCAGGTACCAATTCAGAATCTGAGTAAAGCTTTTGTAGCATGAAAGGTCTTGTTAAACATTAGAACCTGCCCACTCCTCACAAGAATCTTCTATCTATTTCTGCCAGAAATCATCCCCTGACTTCAGAGGCTAGTGATTTAAACACACCCATCATCTGTTGCAAGGAAATGTTTTATAAACAGGTTCACCACGGTTGTTCTTTAATGAAAAAGAAATATAGTCTCTATATGTCTTCATTATCCTGGGCGGAAGAGATTACATTCTCAATTTAAAACCAAACACTATTATCAATATCCCTTGGAAATTCTACTTAATTAAAATGCTCTAGTCATAAAACCTGCCAAATAAAAACTTCCTTCAGTTTCTCAATTAACTTCATTTAATTAGAATTATATAATATGGAAAGGATCTGTTTGCAGCTTATCTTAATCAAAGAGATTGTGGTTTGGTCAGAATAAACAGAACATTAGAAAAAGTAATGGCTACCAATGAAATCAAGCATTTCACTTTCCAAATTAAGCCTGGGTTTAGCTGATACAGGGAAGGGAACTTAGTCTGTTTCTTGAGATTACATTCCTAGACTCCTATTTGCTACACCTGGCTGCCTGTAGACAGCTGTGGTTAAGAGCTGCCCTATGTAGCTTCACATTTTCACAGACATCAGACCTTCAGGTTCAAGTGCATGTGGAGGCCATAGGACAACATCTGGGGTCATTCCTCAGACATTGCTCATATTCTCTCTCTCTCTCTCTCTCTCTCTCTCTCTCTCTCTCTCTCTCTCTCTCTCTCTCT
>NC_022020.1:68628043-68642752 GCF_000317375.1 Microtus ochrogaster
GACCTGGACCTCATCACATAGGCCAGGATGACTGGCAAATGATCCCCAGGGTCCTACTGTCTGTTTTACAGTGCTGTGCTGGCACTACTAGGATATACATTCTCTTACAGCCCTTTGAAGATGAACTTTGGGGACCAAACTCAGGTCCGCATCCTTGAAAGTCAAGAACTATGTGTACTACGCTATCATTCTAGTCTGCTACTTGACATTTGCGTGTGCGAATGACTTAGAGTTTCTGACCCACAGTAGAAGTCTATTCTACTTCTTCAGGAATCTTCAGATCCTTATGTCAGTATCTACCCTGAATTCAAGTTCAACAGTCCTCAAAATGTCATCATGCTTTTTCCATTGCTGTGGGCTGAACAGGGTGGTGCAGAATCTATGTAGTGAAACCTTAAACTCATCATCAGAAAATTATCCTTTGGCAGAGGGTTGTTTTTTTTTTTTAATTTGGTTTTTTTGTTTTTTTTTTTTTTTTTGCCTGTAGCTAAATGGGATTGGTACTGAAGTAGGCTGGGCTATGACTCAAGCCTGTGGCCTTACAGAAGTGAATCTGTGGTTCCAGACACACAATAGAAAGCCCCATGGAGAAGGCATCTCTGGACAGAAGCAATAGGTTGCTAGTACTTACCACAGACTAGGGGCAGGCATGCACAGACTCTCCCTCACGGACGCTTGAAAGAAGCCAGTTCTAGCAACAGGCTGGTTTCGGGGGAGAGTCTCTGAAGAAATGGCACATTTTTTTTACTTACTTTTCCCCCCTAAATCATCTGTTTTCCCGCAGCCTGAGACAGCTAATGCAGCCAATATACTTTGAGTATCTGCAGAGCCCCAAGGAAGCATTACCAAGTTCTCTACCTGAGGAAATATTGCGAAGTCCCTCCTGGGGACACGGAATCCGCTACAGTCTGTGGAGTTCAGTTCAGAATAAAAAAAAAAGCTCAGGTGGATAAACTGAGGGAGGACTTTTGATGTTCTCACCCCTGCCTTTCCCATCATCGTCTCCTTCTGACTCCCTGCATCCTACTGTGCTCACTCTGATAGGCCATGCTCATGAGCACCCTAGTGAACTCCCACTGTGCCGCCCTAGGTAACTATGCCTTGTTCTTTCTGTAACAGGGAGTGGATGATCCTTCTTTGATGATGCTATTCCAATCTATGTTTCTAACACTCCTGCTCTATTTCTTCTATGGTTAGAGCTCTGCGGCCCACTAGCTACCAACTTGCCTAATTTTGTAATTACTTCTTTTGTTTTAAGGGTAACTGGAGATGGATGAGCTTTTGTTTCCTGGCCACCCAATCCCGAGTAACCACACAGAAACTTATATTAATTGCGAACTGTTTGGCCTGTTAGCTCAGGCTTATTTTTAACAAGCTCTTTTAACTTAAATTAACCCATTTCTATTATTCTATATTTTACCACAGGACTCATGAGTTTGTGGCTTTTTAATCTCACATCTTGCTTCCCCAGCAGCTGGTGGCATCTCCCTGACTCTGTCTTCCTTTTCTCTGTATCTCTGCTTGGTTTTCCAACCTAACTATATTCCCACCTGCCATAGGCCAAAATAGGTTCTTTATTAACCAAAAATAATAAAATGTATTCATAGCATACAAAGGGGTATCCTACATCACATCAGCCTTGTCTTGAAATATAGAACCACTTGGAGGGAGAAAAGGGAAGGGAGAATGATGTAAATGCATTATAATCTCAAAAATAAAATTAAAAAAAATGAAGCTATAGTTTAATGCATTTGGTTGCTGGTGTCCCTACTGCCAGTTCACTGCTTGAATGATATTTATTGTGTCTTTCCTGTGCTTGACCCATCACCAGCAACTCCATGTGATACTTAATTGCCACCCAGCACATCAATCTCATCCCATGAGCCTTTGCATTCCTTCTCAAAGCACCTTCTGTGAAAGTCTGGTCTGTCAACAACCTTTGCGGCACAGCTTTAAGGTGTACAGAAGAGCAGGTACCATTCAGGTTCTAAAAAGTCCCCGAATCCTATGTCTATAGCTGTGAGTTGCCATACTGCAATTTTCATATGTTTCATGACTGGAATCCACATTTCCATTACCCCAGAATTCAATTTAGGGTTTGATCCCTAAGGAAATTAAATGTACAGATTTGTCCCACAGTCTGTATGTTTATACTTATTCAAAAAAATTGTGATTAGATTATTTTCAACCATGCTAAGCAAAGCTGACTATAGACATGACATATGAATATATCCAGGTTCTCTACTGTCCTGTATTCACTCTATTCATGAAAAATATTTTTTAAAAAACATTGACAAATTTATGTTTCAAAAGCACATATTGAGGTGAGTAGAATTGAAAAGCTGCTGAAATTTATTTTCTCAAACTTCAGACAATCAGGTAAAGATACTTTATGTTCTGGCTTTGTGGGAGCCTAGCCAGTTTGGATGTTCACCTTTCTAGACATGGACGGAGGGGGGAGGACCTTGGACTTTCCACAGGCCTGGGAACCCTGACTGCTCTTTGGACTGGAGAGGGAGGGGTAGAGGAGTGGGGGGAGGGGGAGAAGGGTGGAAGGAGGGGGAGGGAAATGGGAGGCTGGGAGGAGGCGGAAACTTTTTTTTCTTTTTCTCAATGAAAAATTTAAAAAAAATTTCAGAAATAAAAAGGCATAAAATTGACTGAGTGTCATAATTTATGTCATATCATCCCTAGAAGATTTAAAATGACATCCAAATATTTTCTTTTTAAAATAGAATGTTTTATTTTTTGAGAATTGAATATATGCACAAACATATTTTGATCATATTCAAATTTTACCACTTCTCAATTCCTCCCTGATCCATCCCACCAACAACCCCACCCACTTTCTGTCCTCTATTCAATATTTTTATACCCAGCTAAGTCTAATTTTTGCTGCTCATATACCAACGAATGTGGAGCATGACCCACTTTCTAGTGGTCACACCATTAAAGAAAACTGTTCTTCTTTCCTCCAGGAGCCAGCTCTTCTCAAGGGTTGAGGGTGAATGAACTCCTGACCACTCTCTGCTGAAATGTTGACTGGCTTCATCTGGTGTAGAAAATCACAACTGCTGTTCATTAGCAGAGTGGGGTTGTCTCTGTGTCCTCCCATCCCTCTGTCTTATTGTAATTTCGTTAACTATCATCACCACATAACCATGCAGGCAGACATCATTACCCATTTGTAGTATGAAAACTTAGCAACACATCTCTGTTCCTCAAAAACAATTAGACCTTAGACCCTTAATTAATTTTTTGTTGTGTTTTCTCTCATCCTTTGATAATTTACTTCTGTGGCATTTTTATTGCTACATATGATAGCACTGATAAGACACACTTTAGCCTCCTATTCATTGGAAACAACTCCTTCTCTGTGACATACAAAAACAACCAATAGTTTAAAGTCTTGTTTTCTATCTTGTTGATATTATAATGATATTGCATCATTTTCCCCATGTCCCTTCTTCTTTCCATTCTCTCCCCATACCCGCCTTTCCTCACTCTGTCACATTCATGGCTTCTTTAATTATTCTTAAACACACATACACGCACACACACACATATATACACATATATACATATCTTAATAAGTAGTATATCCATTATATACAATACATTGTATTAATAAAGAATATATATTCCTTAGTAAGTAAATACCCACTCCGTGATGTGTAAGTATATGTTTTCAGAGCTGACTTTTTGGTATTGAATAACCAATTGTTATGTTATTCCCCGTGGAAGAACATTTCACTCCTTCTCAGAATTCCTTAACTGCCTGTAAAATTTTTGTCTAGGACTGAGGCTTCTTCAACCTTCCCCCATCATGTTGACATGTCTATTTGTTTCTTTCCTGTTCAGTTCATGTTTAGCCTGCCATGTTGGTAAAACTTTATTATATGGCTTCTCACATTTGTAGAAGAAACATTATTATAGTCAGCTTCCTGCTCTTCTGCCTTTTACAGTCTCTCTGCTCTCTATCTTCTGAAATGATTGCTGACCCTCAGTACAGGAGCAGTGTTGTAAGTGAACCAGATGGGACTGAACTCACACCTCTTCATCTTGATCCGTTGTACTCTTTTGTAATAGTCTCTATCTATAGCCTAGAGAAGTCTCTTTGATGAGGAGCTAGAACTACACTTGTCTCTGGGTAGAAGTATAAAGGTTTAAAATTAAGTTAGGAATTATGCCGGTTCAGTTTTAGGTTCTCCTTGAAGATCCATGGGCTCACTAGCCCTGGGCAGTTAGCTAGGTTTACAGTACCACACATGATTTTTCCCTTTTTGAGTTTATTTTATGTCCCATTAGAGGGCACCAAGGTATGTGTGCTACTGTTGCTCTCTTGTGTAAGCTATTATGAGCTACTGTTCATTGTTGTGGTTTCACAGGCATGATAGCTGAGGAAGACTATTGGTTGTTTCCCTTCATTGGAAGCTTGCATGCCATCTTCTGGTACCAGGAAAGCTAGCCCTTAGGGATTAAGATTTCAGAACATATCTATCATTGGTCTTCTGGGTCCTGTGACTGAGATTCATGGCATCATTAGCAATGTCTAATTATCTTCCACCTCATGGAAGCAACCAAAGTCAGTAGCAATACCCTCTGATGTTTGGGAGTCTCTTATAAAAATCTGACCAACAATTCAAAAGAATGTTTCTTGTGCCGGGCGGTGGTGGCGCACGCCTTTAATCCCAACACTCGGGAGGCAGAGGCAGGCGGATCTCTGTGAGTTCGAGACCAGCCTGGTCTACAGAGCTAGTTCCAGGACAGGCTCCAAAGCCACAGAGAAACCCTGTCTCGAAAAACCAAAAAAAATAAAAAAATAAAAAAATAAAAGAATGTTTCTTGTTCTTTTGTTGAAGTTTTTGTTAGATAGTGTATGGTTCTTGGTGGGAAGGATTGCCAATCCAGATTGAAAAATGTATTTAAGCTGTATATGCATATAAAGACTTACATGTATTGTATTTTTAGATATATAGTTAATAGTATGACTTTATGACACTCCCATACATCCTTACTCTTATGTTAATCTTCTTCCTACTTCCTCTGTGTTTGTCTTCCTCCTCAGTCAGTAATTAAAGCCCCATATTGTTCCTAGTTACCGATTCAGATCACTTGCTTTCTGATTTTCCCTTACTATTATGCTTCACACCTCATCCTCAGCCCTTTTTATTTTCCTGCTGTCTGCGTTTACTTCAGGTTTGCTGGTCTGGTGATAGCAGCTTATCAAGTAACAGTTCTTGCTTTTCCTGGAAAAAGCTGATCATTCAGGCAAGCCTGCAGTGAGAAGAATTAACTAAACTAAACTGAATAAAGTCTAGTAAATCTAGTTTTTTTTTAATGGTGATATCAACCCCACAGAGCCTTACAAACTGGAAGTAGGCTACAGTTTCCAGATGGATGGATGCAAGTGGAAGAATGCATTCCAGATAACAACAAAGGTCAAATGCCCACTGCAAGTAAGAAATAGGAAGGGGAGAGTCATCGGGAGACTAAGGATGTGGGGTTGAAATCCTAACAAAACTTGAAAATCCGGCACTTAAGAGACAATTTTAAAAATAATCTCTCTTAGTATATATTTTCATCAAGACCCTTGAAAAGCAATTGTTTTGTATGAGTACTTTGCAATAAGAAAAAACATGTAAAATTCCAGTGGAAAAAAAATTTAAAATTAACTTTACTTGTTTGCTCAAAGAATACACAATTCTTGTCATTTGATTTTCTAGTATCGTGCTGCACATCATCGTATCATTGCCAACACTAATGGTTGCTTAATTCATTAAATATACTATACACATTATAGAACACATGTCTGTATATTAACAACCTGCGAAGCAGAACTGGAAGTGTTTGATGAAACACTGGCAGCAGCTTATTTCTCTTCAGAAGTAAACAAGCAGCACCAGCTTTGCAAGACCCAGGAACTCAGCATCTCTTGTCTGTGTAACTCTAGATACACTGACACGGCTGCCGAAAAAGATAATAGATGACATAGATATAGATAGATATTGAATCAAAGACAAAAAAGATGAAGGAAAAGAGAAGATGGTGATTATTTTCACCAAAATGCTTTCAGAAATATTTTATTTTATTCCAATTAATGAATTTTGTAAGTAACTTATATGTATTTAAGATGAATTCAAGGCCCTCTACATTCATTAATCGTCCCTCGTAGTACAGTATTTTTCTATCTAATAATATGAAGATATCTGTTACTGGAATTGAATCATTGCTTTCGCCTTGTTGTATAAGTGAAAGACAGAAGCAAATAATTTGTGAACAAAGCTTCAGTTTTCCTCTTTGCTTCTCCTCCTAGATAGTTTCATCTCAGCATGGGTCCAAAGTTGGTGCAAATGGAGACTGAAAACCCTGCATCAACAGTCAAACACAGGAATTGGAATAGGCAAATGGGATTGTGAGCTACCTCGTTTATGCAGTCCAGACATGACTTCTGCAGCCTACAAAAGGAGACAAATGCCGAGGCCTGCCATTCATCTTCCTAACAGATATTAGAAACTGTTCCTAGGCACCAGAGACAGTGAGAATCCTATAGTATACAAAAACTAATCTAACTGTTTCTCTACTTTCATTTCAGTTTAATATGTCTTAAAAGAAAAAAAAAGTAACATCTTTGAATTCAAAAATAGGAGGGTTTTAGGTCACAAAAATGAGCATACAATGTGAGGGTGAATATTCAGTTCGGGGGCAGACAGCATATAGCTTGCTTCCAACACTCAACTATTCTTATGAGCATGTGCTAAGTGTATGTGGAGACCTTGAGCCTTGTTTACATCATGATTGGTGGGTTCTGCTTCACTCTCCTACACCTGTTCTGTCTCTCCCACACCTGGTCCCTGCTCAAGCCAGTCTCTGCTATGTACCACCTACAGTGTGAGTCTATTCATAACTGCAGTGTTGCTGTTCGGTAATTCTTAAGATAGATTTTTTCAAAGAGAGAAGAGATGAAAGATGCTGTAACTGTGGCATGGTTTGCAGAAGGTCTTGCATTTGATCATCCTACTTTATAATCCATTATCCATTTTCCTATGATTGCCATGGTTACTACCTTAAGGTACCAATCTATTCAAACCATTCTTTAATTGAGGGCTAAGGAGATGGCCCGGAATCTGAACTCTGATCCCGTCAAAGAATGTAAAACCAGGTAGAGCCGTATATATTTGCAGTTCCAGGCCTGGGGACCGGCTGAAATGTCAGAAAGCCTGGAACTTGCTGGCTAGCAAGCTCAGCTCCAGGACTAAAGACACGCCATGTACCAAAAAGCAAAGAGTAGGTTGGAGGTCAGTAAATCAAAGCACACAAAGTGGACCTGTGGCTTACACACGTATATGCGTCTACTGACACAGCTCTTATATTAAAGAGACTAAGAGACCATTTATTTCAGAACCATTTTGAATGTTCATCCTAGCTAGGTATCATAGATTTAAGTGATGCTAAATTCAATGGTCCATTGTGGAAGTAATTTCATAAAGTTTTTATAGTTTTACAGAACAAAGAAACTCATAAATCAAGGTCATTTTGACATTGGTGAATACATTAGAGAGACAGGTGCAGGGAGATGGAAGAAGCTTTCCTATAGGCGCAAGATGCTTTCTAAGTTTCGAGTTGGTGGATGTTAGTGATCTGCTAAATTAATTGATTCCAAAAGACTTCTACTTATTGGTCACAGCATGTTAATTCTGACACAGAAATAGGCAAGCAATGGCTACTCCAAGGGGGAGGGGAAATCTAGTACTACTCCAATAAAAGATGACTAGTCTTTGAAGTTGACACTTTGTAATTTCTGCACAGTAGTAAAATTGTCTTTAGTTATTCGCTCTCTGCAGACACAGCTATTTTCACAAGTTTTCATTCACATACCATACACATACACACACACACACACACACACACACACACACACACACACATGCACACACATGCACACCACTCTGTCTTCATATACATCTGGAGATGACTTTAAAAACTGTGAGATTATCATAAACTACGTTGGAGAGTAACACTAGACTTGAACTGTTGAGGCACATTCTGTTTACTTACAGAAACTTTGAAGAACAATTTTAACAGCACAATGGTTTAATCAATAACCCACCCTTTCCTACTCCATCTAAGAAAGCCAAATTTACCTGTAAGCTTGTTCATTGATGTTCAAAATAACCTCAAAACCATCTTGTTCTGTTATAGCTTTGTAAAGACTAATATGAAAATGTCATAGCTGCTGTGGATTTGCCTATTGACTGATATTATGGCTTAAAAATGGGGAATATTTTCTTTATGTTTCTTCACTTTATACATTTTGGCACATGACACAGTGAACATGTAGAGGGCAGAGGGCAAACTCCGAGAGCCAATTATCTCCTACCAGGTGGCTCCTCAGACTCAGACTCAGATTCTATATACTGATGAGAAGAGCCTTTATCTTTCGATCAATATGCCACCTCGTATTTACTTCATACTCTCAAAATATTTCTTAGTAACAATAATAATAACTGAATATTTTAGAAATGTGCATCATCTCTTTGTTTTATTTTATCTTAGCAGCAAACTGTTGGTTTATTTAATGATTAGCTCATGCATAAATTAATACAGCCACTTACTAATTTAATTAAACAAATGACAACATTGTGGGTAATCATTATCATCTAATGTTTAAACATGTGTTGTGCAGAAAGCAGTAAAGGTTGGAGTAATTTCCTTATTGATTCACTTAATGTACTGTGCCTATCTGGGAAACAAGAATACAAATATGTGCATCTGGGGTGATTATCAAGTTCCATTGTTAATACATGGCAATTTTTCTGAAGGAGGCTTGACATTTGATCAAGATATGTTTTAACACAGGTGTATCATACATACATAATTGGCTTCTTTTGTGTGTATGCATGTTTATATGTCCGTGTGTGTTAATATACATAAATGAACACATGCTGAGCATGAATATGAATGTCAGGGGTCAGCCTTGAGTATCTTCCTCAACTACCTTCAACTGTCTTTTGTAGTTTGTTTTACAAGACTGCTTTTCAGTTATAAATCCCCCAAAAGGGTGTTATTGATGATTGCGTGCCAGTCTGTAGATATTGGCTATCAAATTCAGGTCTTCCATAGAACAGCAAATAGTCTTAAAAAGACAGGTTCACCTCACCCCACTTTTTTCTCTCTTTAATGGATCAACATTTTAGGCAGCTTTTTATCAGTTGTTCTTTAAAGCTGTCTTCAATGTGATAAAAATTTTAAGTTAAATTGGCTTTGTTCAAAATACATTGGCTGTGTATAGTCCTATTTTAGTGGGAATACTGGCCCTTTATGAAGTAGCCTGAATCTCCCTCTCTTGCAAATCTATCCTCTGTTAATTCAATAAAGAATCTTGAAACAAACCAAAAGCTCAAATTTATCAAGAAAAGTGTAAAAGAGGCTATACTGCTAGAAGTTTCTTAAAATAGATATAAGTGCATGCATACATGCATACATATGCATATACATCCACATACATTTACATATGTATATACACACATGTGTGCATACACATATACAGATTAAAAATGTTAAATTGGAGTTACACCATAATGGGGAAACAATGCCTATACTAGACACCATAGGACTCTTTGGACTAAGTCTAGTATATCTCAATCACACAAGTCCTGATACGGTATAGAGACTAATAGATACATTAGCAGAATGGGGAAGAAGTCTCCAGCTCCACAGACTGCTATGACAGGACTATGGAGACAAGTAGAAACATGTAAAAGAGAGTATCACATATAAATCGTCAAAGGGATAATTCTGTGACTCAGAATTGAATGACTTGGTGGGGACCTTCAAGTCAGTCCTGCATACAATTTGCTAATAATCTACTGTAGTATCTTTTTACAGCTTTAAGAAAATGATAGCCTATGAGACCCTACTATTGAGGGTATATTACACACTCAAGTTCACTTGCAGGCTCTAGTGATAGTGTATTTATTTGAAACACACCAAGACCTGCCCATCAAAATCATATCTGATTGTAACATGGAGTTTAATTTAGAAGGAATGAAGAGAAGTGGGGTCAAATACCATAGAAGGCCAAGTCCCTTCATCCTTGATGGTCCTTGCCCTAAAACACCGATCCTATGGCTTTGAGAGCAAAACAGACACCCTGAGGCTTTAAGGGAACTGAGTTCAACATTCACCATGGAGATTTGTCATAGGTTTTAATGTCTGACTTTTTTCTCTTCGCAGTCTGATGTGGATACAGAAATATAAGATATGGTTCAAACCAGGACACTTAATTCTATTTTCCATCTAAATGTTCCTCTGGCAACATCCTTAGCTCTCATGAAGTTATAGCCAGTTTGAGTCTTCTATGGTCCAAGCATTCCCACAAAGAGAATGTTTGTAACATACAGGCAGTGAGCAATCAGTGTCCAGGATTTGATCTCCAGGATCAGCTGCCTGGGAACACTGTAGGCATGGGTTATTTAATTTATCTTCTTTTAGAAAAACAGAAACCCCACAGTATTACATCAGTATCAAGTTACCAATTTAAGTCCTTGGGGTGTTCTCCCTGAAGATGTTGGTAGCATATTAGACACCCACTCCAGTAGAAAGACAGTCATGTAAGTTCTGCAACCAAGTCATCGTTGTGTGAATGAGGCCTGCTGAGAAGCCCGCCAGCCAGGTTATAGCACTCTTGGCCTAATTGCATTGCATGAATGCTAAGGGAGGCCAGCTCTCTGCAAGTCACTGAGAGAAGTTGCTTGCATTGTTCCTGTGGTGAGCCTAGTTTAAAAGGGCCCAACAGCTTGAGACAATCCTCAGAAGAAAGGTTTATTGGTTGTTGTTAATGCCACTTCACACTGGCATAGTGAGGCCCAGGAGGAAAATATGACAAAATTTGCTACTTGATTTCAGGACATCTAATTCTCATGCTAAGGTTCTACTATCTTCATGAAGTTAGCTTTATAGCTTTCAGAAACAAATTTTACTTATAACACTTTAAGAAAAGTAGATTGTCATATGACTAATGATAAAAAATTTCCATATAATAGTCCTTAATTGACACGTGAGATGTTTGTATGGGTAAACATACTCTCTGTGCAAGGTTGATAATCTGAGTTTGACCCAAGGAACACATGTGAAAAGGATGATGCAGTCATATGAATCTGTAACCCTAGTTCATGTGGTGACATGAGACACAGAGGCAGGATAATCACTGGACACTGGTGGGCCAGCCCAGCGGGAGTATGCAAAACAGCGGAAATAACATGGTATTACCTCAAATGGTCAAAGGAAAGAGCTGACAATTGAAAGTTCTCTTCTATTCTCACACACGTGCCGTGGAGTGCTATATCAGACATGCACTAAATAATAAATAATGATAGCATTGGAAATCCTTAACTTCCTTAATTTTCCCTCTTTTTCATTTGTTCATCAAGTAATAAATAATCCCTTTGTTTATGTTGTGAGATGAAATATAAGCAAGAATATAATTTTCTTTTTCCATACTCTTAGCTGTCAGGGAAATGGAAAGTCAAAATACTTTAAGGTTCCATCTCACCCCAGTAAGAATAGATTTCATCCAAAACACAAGTAACAACTGCCAGTGACAATATAGAAAAGAGTGACATCACACACTGGTTTTGAGAGTGTAAACAGGTTTGGCTATTACAGAAACCAGCGGAGTATGGAAAAAAGAAAATTTCCGACGTATTTTGGCATTTGTGTCTTTTTATTTGTGAACTGCTTATTTGGTTGATCAGTGCATTTGCAGATTAGGAGATTGTATAATAGGGATGGAGTGTTTAACTGGTACATATATGTATGTATATATATGTATGTGTGTGTGTGTGTGTGTGTGTGTATATATATATATATATATATATAACATATATATAGGGATATATATGTATCCCTATTGCATAGTTATCCAGAATTTTTCCCATTCTGGAATTTGTCTTGTCACCCTGGTGATTGTTCCCTCTGCAGACCAGAAGGTTTCTCAGGTGTTCCCATTTACTGATTATTGGAGTCACCCCTTATGCTAGCACCAACCCTTTTCAGAAAATTCCTGCCAACACCTGTGTATTAAAGAGAAACAGATAAATGTGGAAATGATGATGTTAACGGAGATAAGCCACACTGAAGAAGATAAATACTACATTTTTTTTTCTCAAAAAAAAAGTCTTACATTTTAATCCCATGATAGGTCCTGAAACCATAAATTAAACCTTAGACCTTGATTGAGAGAAAGAGACAGAGAGAGAAAGGTGGGAGAAATAGGGAGAGAGTGAAGGAATATGGCAACATGAAGAGAAGAAACTATAAAGGAGGAAGAAGGGGGCCCCCTCAGGACGAGACAAAGAAAACAGAGGGTTTGGGGGTAAAAAGAAGATGAAGAAGAATGTATTGTAAAAATGCTCTAATTTCTATGTGTGCTAATTTTAAAAACTAATAAAGTAAATCTGGCCAGATACCTTAGTTGGTAATGTGATTGCCCAGGGAAGTACTTCTCTCCTGAAGTACCAGATGCCACTTAAAAACTCAGTGATTTATGCCTTTAACTCTAGCCTTTATACATGTGGAAAGGAAAGAACTGGAGGCAGATTCCTGAAGTTCATTGCCAACTTAGTGTATTGCCCTGATCAATACAGTACAGACTCAGCAGGAAACTCCTCCAGGACTTGGAAGCAAACTAAAAAGGTACCTCCTGATACTCCTCTCATACCCTCACAGTCCCTCAGATCTACCACAAGTTTGATGCCCAGTGCTTCAGGACAGTATAACCATCTGAACATGTGCTAACCACAACTCTAACTAGTCTTTGACCAGGACCTGTCCCATCTACCATTAGTCTATAGTATCCTGATGTACTGCATGCAAACTCTTTGCCAGGTGAAGCCAATGTATCCTCCTGTGGTGGTTTGAGTTAGATTAGCCCCAATAGGCTTTTATGTTTGAATGCTTGGTCCTCAGCAAGTATAACTGCTGGAGAAGTACTAGGAATGGTTGTCTGGTTGGAGGAAGTGTGGACTTGTCGTTGGAAGAGGTATGTCACTAAGGGTGGGCTTTGAGGTTTCAAAAGCTCATGCCGGCCTCGGTACTCCCTACTCCCTGCCCCCTGTTTGTCTCTCTGTCTCTCTCTGCTTGCAATTTGCAGATCATGCAATCTCTCAGCTACTGCTTCAGTGCCTTGCCTGCCTGCATGCCACCAGAAAGCCCCACAGTGGTGATCATGGATTCACCCTCTGAAACTGCAAGCATGCCCCCAATTAAATGCTTTCTATAAAGTTGTTTCAGTCAATGGTGTTCCCTCATGGCAATAGTAGCCCTGACTAAGAAGTTGGTACTAGTAGTGGTGTCTTGCTGTGACAATCCTGTTCACGATGCTGTTTGAAGGAATATGAAAGACTTGGGACTTTACATTTAAAAATGCAGTTGAATCCTTTAAGCAATGCTAATGAGACATCCAAGCAGGAAGGCGGAAATTAGCAGTTTTGAGAACAGTGTGGACTAAGGAGGCTCAGCTCAGGAGCTTTCACAGGAAAGAATATTCCTAAGTGGCCTAGAGACCATTCTTGGGATATTTTTTCAAAGAATGTGGCTGTTATCTTGTACTTATCTAAAAAGTCTGTCAGGGGCTAACTTGAAGAGCTGTGAACTAATACCACTGGAAGAGGAATTTTTGCAAGGTAGCTGAGAATGGATAGCGTCCCAAGGTTATTAGTGGTCACTCTTATTCAGATCTACAACAAAAAGGAGCAGGCAAGGGCACAGTACTACTAAGAATACAAATATCAATCCCTAACCAACAACAGAGCAACGGCACTTAATATACAACCTTCAGTTAATAACTCTAAATAGTATTGACCTCAATCCTACATCCAAATGACACGGGATTGTCAAACGGATCAAGACACAAATCTATCAATCTCTGCTCTACAAGAAATGCATCTTAGCTCTAAAGATGGGGCACAGTCTTAGAGTGAAAGAACTGACAGAAGCACTCCAATCAAAGAGGACTGAGAGGCAAGTGGGCACTGCTGTCTTAAGATCTGGCAAAATAGACTTTGAGCAAAATTAATCAGAATAGATTTTAAAAGAACATTTTATTCTAAACAAGTATCCAATGTGACTTAAGAATCCTAAACATAAAGGCACTAGACTCTGCTATACTCAGTTTCATTAATATTCACTACTGGAATTAAAGATACAAATTACCACCAATCCATTAATAATAGTGACATCAATAATCCACTTTTATCAATAGACAGATCGTCTAAACAAAAAAAAAAAAGAAGAAAAGAAACACAATTAAATTGCTTCATATATCAAATAGACTTAGCAGTTATCTACCCAAACAAAAGAGAATACACATTTTAATCAGCAGTATATGGGCATGAAAGACCCTCGACTAGGACCTTTTTCGGGAGGAGACCTCTCCAACGCCAAGGAACAGGCCGAGACTGCACGGATGCAAATCGCAAGAGGTTTATTGAGTAGACACAGGTACCTGCGGGCCGCAGGATCTCTTGGAGGACTTGCGCGCCTGTCAACTGGAGGGCGGGCTTTTTATAGGGAAGAGCAAAAAGCAAGTTTACAGAAGCAAAAGTGTGGTTATCGGAATGAGGCGGGGGGGGGAGGGGCATGAATGGTTTTCCTCTCTCAGCATGGATGTCTGGCAACAGTCATCCTGTTCCTATCTTATAGATATCC
>NC_022020.1:68642852-68649792 GCF_000317375.1 Microtus ochrogaster
TCATTAATATTCACTACTGGAATTAAAGATACAAATTACCACCAATCCATTAATAATAGTGACATCAATAATCCACTTTTATCAATAGACAGATCATCTAAACAAAAAAAAAAGAAGAAAAGAAACAGAATTAAATTGCTTCATATATCAAATGGACTTAGCAGTTATCTACCCAAACAAAAGAGAATACACATTTTAATCAGCAGTATATGGGCAAAAGACCCTTGACTAGGACCTTTTTCGGGAGCAGACCTCCCCAACGCCAAGGAACAGGCCGAGACTGCACAGATGCAAATCGCAAGAGATTTATTGAGTAGACACAGGTACCTGCGGGCCACAAGATCTCTCGGAGGACTTGCGCGCCTGTCAACTGGAGGGCTGGCTTTTTATAGGGAAGAGCAAAAAGCAAGTTTACAGAAGCAAAAGTGTGGTTATCGGAATGAGGCGGGGGGGGGCATGAATGGTTTTCCTCTCTCAGCGTGGATGTCTGGCAACAGTCATCCTGTTCCTATCTTATAGATATCCTGTTTTGCAGTCAACCTGCTTTGTTGATGTCCTATCTTATTGATATCCTGCCTTGCAGTCTTCCTATCTCATAGACATCCTGCTCTCTCAAGCACATGGGATGTTCTTACGAGAGCAGGCTGGCTGCCAATCCGGAGAATTTTTTTAAAGCAAACAGGACGTTCCCCCGGGAGCATGCTAGCTGCGGGTTTTGAGGAGGGGGTCTGTAGGGTCTTTCAGGCATTATTCTGACATAGAGCAATCATAGGACACAAATCTTAACAAATTCAGAAAGCCTGAAATAACTCCATATGTCCTAGATAACTGTAATGCAATAAAACTTAAAACCAACAGTAAACAAGTCTCTAGTAAGTACACAGACTAATGGATGTTAAAGAACTAATTGCTGAATAATGATGAGTCAAAGGAGAAATCAAGAAAGAAGTTTTTTAAAAAAAATCCTGGAACTGAATGGAAATACAAGCACAACACAAGAAAACCTCCATGACACATTAAAAGTGCTTTATATCAAATTGTTTATATTAAAGATAAATCAAAAAGAGAGCAAATGAATGATTTAACTATGCAACTCAAATATTTGGAAATTAAGAGCAAACTAAATCCATACTCTTCTCTGGCCTCTGGATCTTACCTCTTATTGATTCTCTCTGCCTGCCAGCCCACCTATCCTTTCTCCTGCCTAGCTATTGGCCATTCATCCCTTTATGAGATCATCGGTTGTTTAGACAGGCAGAGTAGCACAGCTTCACGGAGTTAAACAAATGCAAAATAAAAGAACACAGCACATCTTTGTATCATTAAAACAGATGTTCCTCAGCATAATCAAATGTAACACACTTAAGACAATATTCTTCAACACATGTTTTCCAGTAGGAATGTGCTATAACAAAAGATCACCTTTTTAGCAAGGAATATCTGCTCTCCGGCTGTTCCCCGCAGTTAATCTATTGTTTTTATAGTAACCCTCATAGATACTGATTGATCCAGCCTGCCTGAGGTGACACATCAGAAAGTAGCAAGCAAGTAAAAAAAGTACAGAAACTGTTTGCCTTCCTTTGAAGTCAAGGGAAAGTATATAAAACCTGAATATCGTTCTCAGTCAATTGGAAGATCTGGGATGACATCAACCATGCTAAAATAAAATGATACATTATAGTTGCTTCCAGTGTCCTAAATGACAAGAATTGTGTGTCATGAAGTGGGCGGTAGTGGGGCACACCTTTAATCCCAGCACTCAGGAGGCAGAAGCAGGAGGATTTCTGAGTTTGAGGTCAGTTTTGTTTACAAAGCTAGTTTCAGGACAGCCAGGCCTGTTGCACAAAGATATCCTGTATTGAAAAACCAAAAAGAAAAAAATAACGAAGAAAAGAAAACATTGATACATATTGAGTATATTGTGCTGTATTATGATTTCATCACTCCAGAGGCTGAGGCAGGAGTATTATGGGTCCAAGTACATTCCAGACGTTGAGGCAGGAGTATTATGGGCCCAAGGACATCTTGAAGTACATAATAGACCCTTATTGGAAAAAAAAAATGCTGATGAAGGTGCAGGTCTGGAGATTCAGTCACTTTCCCATTATGCATCATATCTTGGCTTGGAATTCCAGCACCAGAAATTAAATTAAAATAAATTAATGAAATCAAATGTTTATCAGAAATGTAAAGCTGTTAGTGTACAGGAAGTAATAAATAGTACAGCCGTTTCCTACATGGTTGAGTGTAAATGAAGATCCCTTGTCAATCACTGGCTCAAATTAAGTAAGATGTTGGCACTTAGGAAAGTGTCAATTAGAATTTCTCTCTCTGTGTGTATGGTGTGTGCACATGTGTATAAACAGACTAGACAAGGAAATGAGGTGTCTTGGCTTCTCATTCAATGCCTTATTCTTTGAGACATGGTCTCTCACAAGGCCGGGAACTAGTTTAGTGGTTACCCAAAACCTAGAGATCAATATGTCTCTTCCCTCCACAGTATTGGGTTTACAAGGACATGGGGCCATGCTTGGCTTTTGCATGGATCCTGAACTCATCCTGAACTCTCATGTTTGGACATCCAGAGTTCTTAAAGCATTGGTTATCTCCCCTGCCTCCATGCCCAACATAAGGACTTCAGAAGGAAGCAGCGGTTATTCAGAATTAGACTAATCAAAAGCATGACTCAAATGCAGAATCTTGTGTAACCTTTGGATCAGACGGTTGCTATGCTTCCCAGTTATAAATTAACATTATTTAACTAAGTTCTCTAAGGTCTTACTTCAGACTTAGGCTCATTTCTGACAATTAGATATGAATAATCAATTCCTGTCATGTAAAAATCATTTAACTTAGCCTACATACTCTAACAACACAACATATAAAATATCTTTACCAAGTAAAATATTCAAGTCTGTATGATAAATCTGATAAAGCCACTCTTCCTCCAAGGGCTTTGTACAAATGACTTTTAGTATCTTCCTTGCAATGTGACTGTTGTCAGTTCCTATCATCTGCTTTCTTCTCTTTCTGTCAGAGAGACATCCCTCTACTATTCTAACAGGACTCAGGGATTCTAGGAACCATGGTGATAAATACAAGTCACCTTTTTACATTCCAGAGAAATATATCAATAAAATAGCTGTATAAATCAATTATAAATTATTTTAAATGTTTCTGTTTTAATTGAAAATAAAGCTGAAACACTATCACAGTGTCCTTGGGTTTTGAAGACTTTAATAACCATTAGTAGTAGGTATGTACATTCTATGGAGAAGCATCATTCTGTAATTTGTTTACCTTAAAACTAGGAATAAGAAGTTCTCTATCGGGGCTGGAGAGATGGCTCAGCGGTTAAGAGCATTGCCTGCTCTTCCAAAGGTCCTAAGTTCAATTCCCAGCAACCACATGGTGGCTGACAACCATCTGTAATGAGGTCTGGTGCCCTCTTCAGGCCTGCACACAGACAGAATATTGCATAATAAATAAATAAATAAATAAATAAATAAATAGAAGTTCTCTATCTCTTATTTTCCTATTGCAAATGTTAATGAATATATCTCAGGGCACTTATTCTTTTTTTGTTGTTGTTGTTCTTTTCAAGATTTATTTATCTATTATGTATACAGTGTTCTTTTGCCAGCAGACCGGAAGAGGGCACCAGATCATTACAGATGGTTGGGAGCCACCATGTGGTTGCTGGGAATTGAACTCAGGACCTCTGGAAGAGCAGGCAGTGCTCTTAACCACCTAGCCATCTCACCAGCCCCCAGGGCACTTATTCTTAAACCATATGTAGTAGGAAAGAAAATGAGGAGTGTACAGGCTGGTTTTGTGTATTGACTTAACACAAGCTAGAGGCATCAGAGGAAGGCCCATCAGCTGAGGAAATGCCTCAATGAGATCCAACTGTAAGGCATTTTCTCTCTTAGTGATCAATGAAGAGGGCCCCTAGAGGGTAGTACCATCCCTGGGCTGTTGGTCCTGGGTTTGAAAAGAAGGTGGACTAAGCAAGCTATGAGAAGCAAGCCAGTAGACAGTTCTCCCCCATGACCTCTTTATGCTCCTGCCTCCAAAATCCTGCTAAATTTGAGTTTCTCTCCTGATTCTTCAGTGATGAACAGGAATGTTGAATTATAAGCCAAATAAACCCTCTCCTCCCCAACTTGTCACTTGTGCAGCTCATTTAAAAAATGTATAATTTAGAAATACAGGTTAATAGCCATCTATAATATTCAAGCTTATAGTCATATTAGTTAGGCCTTCTAGATGTACAGAGATATATTTCTGTTAGATTGGTAATCTTCAACACTGACAAAGACCTACAGAATATGGCATTTAAAATGTTTTAAATACTTAAGACTTTTCATGACTACAATACACATCTGTTCCTGGCAGCACAAATCTAATTCAAAAAGATGATGGGCATCGAAAAGTCTCCTTATAGAGTTTGCTAGCCATTTGGGCAAGAAACTGCTCTTGCCTGGACTGCTTGATGTTATGATATATAAACTGGACATGCAGGAACCATAGAAAAATGACTGCTGAGCTTGCTTAAAGGTGGGACAGTCCTTCAGGGTTTCTGCTTCCAGAAAAAAACTGTCAGACATTTTGTAGGAAACAGAAGAAAGCAACTGATGAACTTTGCCAGTACAAGGAATAAGAGATCTTCAAATTTCCCGCTTCATAGAAAAGTCTGACAGAAACTATGGACCTATAGGCTAAAGATGGAAGTTGCAATAATACCAAAGAATTTTGGGTGACTGTCCAGTCAGTGAGATGTCTCTGTGAATTCTAGAGTTTTGGAAGTTGCTTACAATGCACTTCCTATTTACTTAGGTAATATTATATTCTTCTGGAGCTTTTGATGGAGCTGAAGAATAGATAGTTATAATTATAGTTTTCCTTAGTTATAAAAGATAGATTAAGTATAAAACTTTAGACTCACAAAATAGAATAGATGATAGAGTATTTTCCTTAATTTGCCAAATGTAAATAGACTAAATATTATAACTGTAATTCTTGATTGATAACTATTCTGTTGTATGTATTCTTGCTATGTTAAAGTCAAAGCCTTCTTTTTTATTTAGACAGAAAAGGGTAGGTGTTGTAGGATTCCCCTCTATGCTGTGAATACCACTGGTTAATAAAGAAGCTGCCTTGGGCCAATGGCTTAGCAGAGCAAAGCCAGTCAGGAAATTTGAACAGAAATATATAGACAGAATAAAGCAGAGTTTGGAAGAAGCCATGTTTCCACCATAGGAAACAGATGGAACCTCACCAGTTGGCCACAACCACATGGTGATACACGGATTAATATATGGGTTAATTTAAGACACAAGAGCTAGCCAGTAAGAAGCATGAACTAAAAGGCCAAGCAATGTTTTAATTAATATAGTTTTTGTGTGATTATTTTGGGTCTGGGAAGCCGGGAAATGATTGATCAGCCTTCGACTACATCCTGATATTTTTTTTCAAATCTATTTTTTATTCTTGTTTTTTTGAGACAGCATTTCTTTGTAGTTTTAGAGCCTGTCCTAAAACTAGCTCTTGTAGACCAGGCTGGTCTTGAACTCACAGAGATCTACCTGCCTCTGCCTCTCGAGTGCTGGGATTAAAGGCATGCGCTACTACTGCATGGCTAAATCTATTTTAAAACAGCTTTTGTAAAAGTGTGTTTTTCCCCTGAAGTGGCAGTGAAGATTGCCTATGATGTCATGCTACACAGAAAACACCTACACAGAGATGCCATACATCACGGTCTTGGAATATAGCTTCATAGATATTCCTTCTATTTTTATTGATTCAGAGAACATCAGGTTTTATTTAATTTGGGTTTCTTATTAATTTTAATATTTTTAATCTTTCAAATTTTTATGCATTCATACAGTGTATGTTTGGTCATATCTACCCCTTACTCTAACTCACCCAGAAAACCTACCTCACCTCCCTCCCAACTTCAAATCCTCCTTTTATAATTGTTTATTTAGTTTAATTTTTTCTTTAAGCCACTGAATCCAGTGAGTGTTGCTCATTTGTTCTTTATGTGGGTTCTTCCACTGGGGCATGGGAAAACATTTTGAGATATTTCTTCTCTGAGCTTTGTAGAAAGAGGTTGATACAGATATTATGTCTCAGAACACTTACAATTGCTTGTTCTCAGGTCTGTGAACAGTAATGGCTCTCCGCACTACCCATGATGCACTGTCATACAGCACATCCGTGACCAAAAGTGGGAGGAAGAACACAAACCTATGGACAAAAACATCAGCATGTAGAAGGCAATTTGCCAACAGGACCATTTAGAAAAGTAACATCAACAGGGGCTCTCCTAGAGCCTACAACTTTCACAGACATGGTTTGACCATCAATACATTAATTCTCTCATGGGGAAAAAGTTTCAATCACATCCCGTCAAAGAAGCGGTTGGCTAACTCCATAGACAGCCTTGTCACTGCTGCACCAGTGGCCTCATCACTGCCAAGTCAGTGTCATAGCAAGAAGAACGTAGTTCTGCACACGACTGTGAATGTCTTTTCTCCTCACCAGCCTCACAGCATCTTGTTGCACTATGAGAATTAACCAGCAGGTAGAGTCTTCCAGTCATTTCAAACCTTAATTCTCTGTGTCCTGTAATCAAAGTGAGTGGAGCCTTCACAGTCGAGTCTTGACAACTTCTTGTGATAGATAACAAAGAGCAATGGCAAATTATATATATATTGGGTGCTTCTACGGGCTTTCTTTTCAACAGCTCAAGGCTTGATAACCCATGTCTGGAACTGAGATTTCCATTTAATAACAGATAACTCCCAAAAGATACACACACACACATAATATATAATAATATAATAATAATATATAGATGCTGACCCTGACTCACTGTCAAGGTTCTCAGACGGCAGCAATGCTTGACCTAGTGCTCTTGAATTGGAACAGTGAC
>NC_022020.1:68649892-68718976 GCF_000317375.1 Microtus ochrogaster
TCATTCTGAATGTGAGGTCACCATTCTAACAACCAGTTTCTGAACTGTGGAAAGGGGGAGACAGGCGAGCAAGCTAAGCTTCACTGATTGTCTCCCTGCTTCCTGATTACACATGCAATGTAGCCATGTGCTTCGAGCCAGCATGCTTTTCTTGCTATGGCGGGCTTTATTCTTGTTCCGTAAGATGAAATACACATTTCCTTATATTAATTGGTCAGGTATTTCATCACAGTAATGAGAAAAGGAACAAATATAACTGTATTATATCAAATACTGATGAGTTAATGAGTAAAAATACACTATTTTAGTTGTTGAAACATCACCCCTTTGTATAACAGAAAGGCAACTCCATGGTTGCTCCAAAAAGTAGAGGGGACTAACAAGGGATACATAGTGCTCAAGTATGTACGTGGGGGTGGAGGTCTTGTTCTTTATAAAGAATTAAATGCATACAAACAAATGTTTGCATTTCAATTTGGAGATACCCACCTCTTCAGTTACAATTGGGAAATCTTCCTTACCACTTCATTGTTATGCTGGTGCAAGCTAGGAAGCAACCAAGTACACTTCCTTAGGTCCCTAGAGCTTCAGTTCTCATCACTTCCCATAGTATTCACTGTTTTAATTCTGATCTTTTAAAATCAGCGTGGCATACTGAACTCACACATATACCAGCTTATGGGGTGTCCTTTTAAAACAACCACACCATGTAAGCTGACCTAAGGACTTCACAGACTTCTCTTAAAGAAGCTGAACGTTCTCCCCATGACTTTTTCAAATGGAAGTATCTGTGGGCTCCTATTAGGGAGGTAGCATTTTTCAGCAAGTGATCATTCCAGGATTCTTAAGAACGAGATATCAGCTTGTGAACCAAGAGGTTTGTGGGAGAGGGTGAGGCCATGTCTGTAGAAATGAAGAAGGAGAAAGAAGAATCAGGCATAGAGAAATCTCAGCAGTTTGAGAGGTTCAGGGGAGCAGAGTAATGCTTGAGGCTCACCATGGTCTCAGGGAAGAGCCCCTGGTGGTGGAGGACTAAGAGGTGAGTACTCTCCCTTCAGCATGGCCCACGCGTGCCCTAGGTACCGAAAACTAGGCAGGCCACTATGAGAACTTGACTTAAGACAAAGACATGGATACCCCTATGGCTACCTGCTCCCCTCCCCCCACTTCTGTCCTTTCCTTTCCTGGGATTTCCTCCCTGAATTTCCTGTCACCGACTTTTGTATGTGTAATCGTGCAGTGTGCCCTACTTTTTGATACAAGGACCCCCTGACTAGGAGCACCTGAGTGGCCACTTCCCTGACCGGGTAAACACTGGACAAAGAGGAGAAAAGAGGGTACTTGGAGCGGGAGTTTAGTCTGCAACCAGAACTTTTTGCCTGTATCTAATTTGCAGTTGAAAACTCAGTAAAATCTTCTGTAAAGCTATTTCAAATGTTGCCACAGTTTCTTTGACAAGTTTTGTCATTTTTATAAACATGGCACGTTTCAGATCTGTCTAATCACAGCCATGTACAGCTTATGAATTCCCATATAGAGCTATCCTCTCAACCGACGCCCCCCACCCCGCCATTTGTTGTGAAGTCGCCCTCTCTCTACTCTAAAGGCGACTGCTGCTTTCCAGTAAGCTGGTTTCACAACCATTCTTGGTCACACTCACCACTGATTTAACATTTCTTTTCCTTCTTTACAAAGAAAAAAAAGGAAGGGAGGGGGGCTTTTACCTCACTTCCACTCTCTCTAATCTCTTCTGCCCACTGCCTTTCCCATCCCCCCCCAATGGCACAGGAATCACATGGGGGTCACACAACCACCTCGAGGACATTCTACAGGGTCCAATTGCAAGTTGGTGTGTCCAGAGACTCACCGGCTCAGGCTCAGTAGCATCCACCGGCACAGCTCTCCCTTTTCCAAGCTCATAGCTCCTCTCGCAGGCCTGCCTGACTCCGGAGAAATCCTCCAACTGGTATTCTCTCTCTCTCTCTCTCTCTCTCTCTCTCTCTCTCTCTCTCTCTCTCTCTCTTTCTCCTCCCTGGCTCTCTCGCTCTGGCTCTCTCTCACTATTACTATCTCTCCTCTCTTCTCTGTCTCCCTTTCTTCCCTCCTACCTTCTTCCTCTTCTCTTCTCTTGCTTCTTGCTTGTTTGCTCTATCTCTATCTCTCTCGCCTCCTTGGCTGCATCTGCTCACCTAGTCTAAATGGCTCTATTTACTCACTGTACCCCCACCAATTCAAGACTTGCAGTCCCGAATCTCTAGGAACCAGAAGCTTGCATCTGAACGCTAATTCCTTCTAGACTGGAGTCACTCATTATTCCTCACCCGCGTGCCTCACCCCACCTTCTCCGGCTCCACTATGAGAACCTGTGGACTTGATCACTACATACACGCCCACTCGGCAGACATCCACACACCCATGTGGGCGGCTCCAGCCTCAGCAGCAGGTGCGCGGCTGTAGCTCTGGTTCTGGAGCGCTCTCTTGTCTCTTTCCAAGAGCCCGTTCTTGGCCTTTTTGAGAAGACCCTTGTCTTTGCAGCCTCATGCACACACTGGCTGCCTGACTCTTCCCAGCCTCTTTTGGCTCACTACTGTGATCCCCAGCTGGGGCACAATCTGCAAGGTAGTGCTTCAGGCGCGAGAGCATCGCTCACCAGCTGGAACTGCACCACGGAGGTCCAGCTAGCACCGTGGTGGTCAGCACAGGCGGTTCACCAGAGACCTGGGAGTAAGTGTACGATCCTGGAGCTTCTGGGCAGAGGTGGAAGGAAGTGCTGTACTGTCAAGGGAGGAGGGACTGCCCAGCGTTGCAAGCTCCAGCGGCCCCTCCCCCCGCATGGTGCTGCCTCGTTTTTTTTTACTATGATTTCACATTCATTTATTTGCATTTTTACAAATTAGGGTTCTTTCTGCTGTTTTTTCCAGCAACTCCTTTTTACTCTGAGTTTGACAAACAGCGCGCGCATTTGTGTGTATAGGGGTGGGCTGATCCGTGTTTGCTTTTGGACGGTTTTGAGTATTTTTCTGAGAAAGATATATTTCAAGGGGCTGTGTCTTGGAGGGAGGTGTTCGGTGGTAATCTCGTGAGGGTCTCCTCTAGTGATTAATCGTGAAACTTTTACCGCTTTCCTGTTACCTACCAGCGCCGCTGCCTCGGATCTAAGACCAGAGGCTAAAAGATGAAGTCTTCACCCTCTAGAAGAGGGGACTAGAAGGACTCTGGTTAGAGGGGCCGGGAGACAATCATTCCAAATCTTTAAAAAGTGAAGAACCAAACTCAAAGGGGCATTTTCGCATGATGGTCCCTCCCCTTTCCACGCCTTTCGTCCTCCACTGAGATGCGGTGGGGAATTGGCGAAGCTCCTGTAGACCCTTTTGCCAGAGCTGGATGAGGGAAGGAGTCCAGCCTGGTCCTCACCCCCTCCCCCTCCCCCCACGAACCAAGCCGCTGTGATGTCCTTGCTGTCGCCGCCGCCCCATTGCGCCGCGCACCAGCCCTGGGGGCACCGGCCGGGTTCAGCTGCCCAGTCTCACCCAGGCTTTGGGCTTCCTGGAGGGTCATGCAACCCAGAGCTATGACTAAGGCGCTCACTTGGTAACTCTGCCATATTCCTGATCTTCCTCTCCCTCCCCTCCCTCCCCCCTTTAACCACCCCCGTGTTCCCCTCCACCACCCTTGAGCCCTCCCCCGCCCCCAGACTCCCACCCTTAGGTTCCTTTTCCTGCAAGATCGCAGAGGTGGCGCGCAGCCCGCCGAGCCCATGACGGACCCTTGCCTCCTGCCTTCAATGCATCAGCAGCAGACCCCCAAAGGCTGGAGAGAGGAGGGCTGCGTCTGGACATCCTCCCGGCGACGCTGCTCGGACCTGGTGCTCCTGGTGGATGAGACTGGCGATTGAGCAAGCCTCTGCCACCGCCTTCGCTGTCGCCCGACCAGTTGTTGCCGTCGGTCGGGACCGGTACCCGCCTTGCGCCTTCTGCCGCCGGGTCCAGATCGGGTCCCGGCATTGGGCGCCCCGGGGCTCTCCCCGCGCCTGCAGCCGCCCGCGCGCCGACTGCCCGCCGCGTCCTCCTGACAGCTGCGGCGGCGGCGATGATGCAGAGGAGGAGGGTGCTGCCGGCGGCAGTGCTCATGGTGGCGGTCGGCGCCCGGGTGTGATGAGAGCGTCATGGTGGAGATGCTGGCTTCGCGGCGGTGAGAGAGCAAAGGAGGGTGAGAGCCAGCCAAGGGCGGAAGATAGAACAGTTCCGATCGCGATCGCTTTCTTTCCTCTCTCGCTTCCCCTGCACTGTATTTTGCCCGTGGTTTGCATATTTAAAATCTCTGGACTCCATCCTCTCCCTACCAACGAAGTCTCCCCGTTTCTAAATGGAATTAGTGGAGATCGGAGCCTCTGGTGTAACGCACAGACATGATCTATGGACGCAGTTTGTTTCACAGTGAGTACCTCTCCAGCAGTACCAGTCCGTTCCCGGGGTGCTGCCACCTCGCCTCTTGGCCCCATGCGCTGAGAAAAGCCTTGCCAACCACTCCAACCAGACCCCGCAGTCTCTTGGAGTCTGGGGCAGATGTAAACTTTCGGTACTGCAGCATCATACAACCTGGCGGGGGCGGCGCACGGAGTGGCGCTGGACCTCAGAGTTGGTCAGGGAAAACGTCTCTCCATAGGCAGGAGCTCTAGGTGGTCCAAAGGAGCCTGTGCTTTAAAAGTAGACACGTGCAGGAGATGCTGGGCCCCAGAGAGGTAGCAGGTGGACGCTGGGAGGTAGGAGGATTGATCTTTGCTGGGCAAGAAGGACTAATCCTCCTTTGTGGGATTGAGGGGTTCCTGGGCCCACCTATTTCTCAGGTAAGACACCTGAACCCAGGGTCTTTGGGTACAGTACAGCCCAGCCTCTGCCCCTAAAGCTCTAATTCTGCTTCGGAGTGTGGTAAAGCCTGGGGGTGAGGTGGGGAGGAGTGGAGACAGGCAGGTTCAGAAGTCATCAAAGGCAATGTCAGAAAATGTGTGGTAGGAATGTGCTGTCATGAAGCAAGAACTGGTGGGCTAAATCTGTGCCACTGTGTTAAGAGATCTTCTTAATCCATGAGTCCAGCTCTGTACAGGTCCTCTGTGTGAGTCCATCAAAACAGAAAAGGCAGAGTAAAAGGGCCAATGTACACACTGATACGCCTGAAGCCTCTTTGTGCCTGTGGTGGGGGAGGGAGTTATAGAATTAAAGCAAGTTAGGAACGATGTGTATGCACACACACACACACACACACACACACACACACACACACACACACACACACAGCCAGTCTTTGAATTTTAAGAGTATATGAGTGACCTGGCCAAAGTATAAAGTAGTGCAGTTGACAATCACTCTGAACTTCATGTCAAGACCCAGACAATCCTTCTGAGGATAAAGATGGGCCTTAGATTAGATAAGATGGGTGGGTGATGCCCCCACTCCAGACAATCCTTCTGAGGATAAAGGTGTGCCATAGATAAGATGGGTGGGTGATGCCCCCACTCCCTCTCCCTAGTTTACTTTCAGGTGGAAATGTGCAAAGGAAGAGCTTTTATGTAATGGATCAAAATAAATAATAAAAATGAAACAGGAGAAATGCTAGTTATTACCAAGATCATATTTTTTTTAACTCTTTTCAAGTTCCGGGCTTCTCTAGACATTTTTGAGTGAAGGGAGAAGTAAACAGAAGTTCAGATCTTCGCAGCAGCCTTGCAGACTTACTGTTCAGTGGCAGACCAGAGTATCTGACCCTGAACTGACTCCATGGATGCTTCTAGAAATTCCCTTCCTCAAAAATGTCTGCTTCTTCATGATAGTTAAGAATCACAGTTCAGGTTTGACATGATGGATTTTGTAGCTGGAGAAGGTTACAAACAGGGCTAGTTTGGTTAGTTTCCTTTTTTATACAAACAAGTAAAAGCTGAACTAACACAAACAAACAAACAAAACCTCCCCATAGTTCTGTTTCGATGCTTTGACCAATCCACTTTGATCTCTTTTCTCTTGCACTCCAGCCCCACCTGTCATAGGCTTTGCAGACTTGTTTATGTTCTGCAATCCAAGCTTATTGGCAGCATGTTAGGGTGGATCATGGACATTTGGCTCTTTGCTTTTTCCTTCCTCCTTCTCCATGTGGCCCTCCTCTTGCTTTAATGACAGTGGCAAAGCTTTAGTAAAGGGTGCTTTACTGAGGAGAGACCTGGAAACACCCTTGCGGTCTGTGTAGCATTTGCAGAGTGTAACATTGTTTACAGCTTTGAAGAGTTTCCGTCTCATCCATTCTAAATAGGAAGTACTTCCCTATGGGAGTCCCACATTTTACCTAGAACATTTCAGTTTAGATTTCCAAAGTTCCGAGTCACCTTTGTAAAGACTAGCAATGATAACATTATTCTATCTTGGTATCACCTTATCCGTAGGTTGCCTTATGGTTTCAAAAGGTTTGGTCATTTGGGGTATGAATTTTGCATTTCTAACTGTTCCTTTTTTGTCTTTCAGTTATAGCAAGTTTAATCATCCTCCATTCTTCTGGAGCAACCAAGAAAGGAACAGGTGTGCTTTTTATTTTATTAATTATAAAAAGATGTCTAATTATTTTTAATTTTCCTATTTCACCATATCCATTCCATAATAGCTGAACATCCCACAGAGTGTAAAATTGACAGGCTTTGACTAAAAGACCATCTCAAAATTAATTTACTAATGGATATTATAAGAATATCCTCTCCAGTTCTGGTGTTACAGATTGGATGATGGTTCTTATTAAAAAAAATTGTTTTGTTTTTATAGAAAAACAAATCACTTCGGAAACACAGAAATCAGTGCAGTGTGGAACTTGGACAAAACATGCAGACGGAGGTGTCTTTACCTCTCCCAATTATCCCAGCAAGTACCCCCCTGACCGAGAGTGTGTCTACATCATAGAAGGTAAGAGCAGAGAGAATGCCAGGCCAGGGAGACCAGCCAAAGCCTGGCCTGCTCCAGGCTCTACACATAGGATATGAACAGATACAGTCCACAACTGGTTTTGGAGATACTTAAACACAAGTATCTCTCAGTAAGCAAATGACTGTAAATCTAGAATCAGGTTAATTTACAAATGATTAGAAATGGGTTATGAACACACAAATATCTGGTAAATGGAGCAAGTACACAACCTAAGTCTTCCTTTGCAGCAATCTAAAATAACAGAATTATTCTGTATTTAACAGGCTATGTCAATTGATGACATTTTGAAAGCTAATATTTTGCTGGTTTGATAATTATAATAATCAATATGTTAGTGTTTTTTTTTTCAATTTTACCAACAGAGAACAATGTGAATGGAAAAAAGTTTATCTGCAGTCATGTTTTCTAAACATTAATGTGAGTGGGGTTTAGGCTTTTGTGAACTTCCGGGTGAGTTGATCATATTTTCAGGCCAGCCAAAGTTCTAGCTTACACAGATCTCATCTGTTTTTTTTTCCAACCTGAAGGACACAAAGTACTTTAAAAAATATTCATCCTTCTGAATATTTTCCATTTCTTTTAACCTTGAGCCACCTCTCAATTAAATATAGAGGAAACTTTTAAAATATGTGAATATGTCTTCCAGTGATGAAGGCTACATCTTAAGCATTAGTTCCAAATAACCCTGAACTTGCTACTCTCCATGTCCTGTACACCTACAGACTAAGTTATGGTAACAGAAAATCATGACCACATAATGTTTCCTCGTACACCAAAGTAGGGATCACAGAGTTGATCTTCAAAAAACAAAACACAAAACAAAATAAACAAAACAAAACAAAACAGCAGCATTAAGAACAAAATCTCTGGCTTCTGTTTCTCTGATTTTGAGAGGCTCTATTCAGAAATAATTTATTATTCTTACTTTCATCCATAAGTCAGGAATTTTCCTCTTCCTCTTGCATTGCTTAAAGTAATGATTTTTATCAAAGATAACCCAAACTGAATAAAGTTTGATTTTTAAGAAATAAAACAAACCAACTCAAACAGACATCTGCTAGTTTAGATCTCTAGACGATGAAAACATTGAGTTTCTTATTTGAAACCAGTTGTTACTTTTATCAAGTTTGTATTTTATATTTATTAATTAGGTGTGTTAAAATAATACTTGATGAACTTTTAAATAATTTCCTACATACCAGAACATTTACTCATAGCAAGGTGTCTTCATTTTGCTAACTAGTAAATGGAGACACATAGAAATCAAGCTCCCTGCTGAAACTAAAAGTCCTTGAATTGGAAAGAGCAAAACATGATATGTCGCCTGTGAGTTGTGCTTGTTTGTGTTTTCTGTTGGTACCTTTACAAGAACTGCTTGGCTTAAATGGGATAGTTTTCGTTAGCCTCATTTATTTTCGTATTTCTATCAGGGACAAAATAAAATGCGAAACCCTGTTAGTAGTATTGTTTTGAAGCCATCTACAAACACTTCACATATTCAGATGATGCTCTAGTGACTATTTTATGGCGTTGCTATCAAGCATTGCGCAAAAGTTTCAAGATACTAGCCATATGGTACTGTCAGTCTGGCTTGTGGAGTTTGAGTCAATCAGGGGCTTTGGGGTTTATTTAGGATCGCTGGAACAGGAACAAGAAGAGAGAACTATGACGTCATCTTCATTGTTTACCTGTACCCACCCAGGTGGTAGTCCTCTTTTTAACAGAAAACTGTCTGCTAAAGTACAGAGAAGTGGTAAGCTGGGGATACCAGGCCTTCTGCACAGGTAAAGAGAGGAGCGGTAGCAGAGACGTGAACCTAATGAGGAGACCTGTATTCTAGGAACCAAACCTATAGACATTCCATAAGTTATCTGTAGGCGGTGGAAACACGGGAAGAATTCAGAAATAAGTGAGGTGAGACTTCAGTAGGAAAGTAACTGGAGGGAAAGAATGCCAACCAAAGAGCTACTGAGAATGGTCAAATAACACAGAGAAAATAGGAACTAAAGATACTGGCAGGGGTGACAGAGCAAAGGAAGGAAGGAAGGTGTCTTTAGGAAATTGAAATCCAAATGATTGGGTGGGAGATGATAGAACGGGGTTTATAAAAGACTCATGTGATCAATTGTTTGCTACTTTTCATGAGTGTCTCCTGGAGAGACTACTGTGTGCAATTTAAGTTTAATGGAGTAATCTCTGCTGATACGTCATATGTACGGGATATAAGTTTACAGATTGTTAGTGAGAATTTCATATGAATAAAAAACATAGGAAGGAAGTATTTAGAATGCTAATATTTAAACTTATTAAATAAAAGTATAGTTGTCTAGGGCTTTCTGTAGAAACTTATTTCTTTGCCATTTCTTTGGAAGTTCAGGCTCAAGCACCATCTGATTTTGAAATCATTGCACCGTGTTTCAGCAACACTCAGTGTGCTGGATTAACATGAATAAAGAGAGGCTTGGGGATGTCTCTGGGATATAGCATGTTGGGAATGGACAGAACAGCAAGACCCGGAGGACTCTCTGAAGGAGCTTCAGATGAGCAGGGAATCATTAGGGATGTCATGGAGCTGATATGGATGAGATTCAAGAATCTGTGGGTTTCTAAGTGACAGTTGTTATAAGGAAAAAAATGAAGCAAACACGCATATGTGTTTATTGTATGAAGCAATTTAGAATCTGCTTGCGACTTCAGAATGAAGATAGTGACTAAGGCAGTTGGGGAGAGAACCACTTCCCAGGAAGCTGAAGATTGGGGAAGACAGTATTTGAGGCAGTGGGTTGGAAAAGCACAGTAAACAGGGGATAGTTTGAATGAGGAAAACTATGCCTATTAATCTCTAGAAGAAATAATTTGATTGGTAGAAAATATGTAAATTTAAAATTAAAGGAAAAAGAACATTTTTTTTAAATTGTTGATAGATGTAGAATTCCTGGGAAGGAAGTGTCAAGGAAAGATAGTCTAGGTGTGGTTAGTTGGTAGATTTATCTGTGAAGGCTTTTTCACCACTGGGTAATCTGAGGAGAGAAGACCCGTCTGGAAAGCAGAGGACACGGTTTCCTAGCCTGGTTTACTGCTTTCTGCTTCTGTGGGAATAATGTCACTAGTTGCTTTAGGTTCCCACTGCCTTGATGGTCCTCCACCACGAGGGACTTAACTTGGAATGGGAGCTAAGTAAACATTTTCTCATGCTGGTTGCTTTTGCCAGACTATTTTATAATAACAACAAGAAGCAAAACTAAGAGGCAGAAATAAATGGCCTAGTTGTTTAAGATAAGATTTTTTAAAAAAAGGATCCGGTACACTCACAGTTGTGGAAAGCAATATCCTTTGACGGCAGGTGGTATCAGCTCTCCTGACTGGGAAAGTCACTGCATGTATATAAAGTTAGTGTGAATGAACACAAAATCCCAAGAGGCTGAGAGGGATAAAACTCTGAAGGAATTTTATTTTCAGTTGAACATCAGCTAGGGGGAAGTAGAATGAAGGAGTCTGTGAATAGAACAAGTTGAAGAAAAAGTGAGTTAATGCAGCTGGACCCTGGCAGATTCCCTTCGCCTATACTGTAACCACCCATCTGTGCATCCGTGTAAACAACTCGGGGTAGCACGTGCACTTTTCAACAAGTTATTTGGGGTTTTCTAAAATTTAGCTTAAGAAACTTTCTTGCATGGGCTGATGGGAGTTAACTTCAGCACACTGGGTGAAAGGAAACTCAGCTGTGCATGTATGACATGTCCCACAGAGGATGCATGAGGGCGTGCTGCTGGAAAAGCATGAGTGGTGCATCTGTCCATGTTGGATAAATTGCAAGCCACTAGGAAAACCAAGATAAGGACAAGTGTATTCTTCACACACGGTGGCTATCTACTTCCTGGTAGAGGATGCAGGTGGACATGTGTCAATAGATGAAACATTGAATGCTAAGCACATTAGCAGAAGATAGTACTCCTGATTTTTGTTTTTGTTGTTGTTGTTGTTGCTTAGCCTGAAGTATTTGCACCTAAAAGAAATGCCTGGAGCTGGGAGGTGTTGTCACATGCCGTCAATTACAGGACTCTACCAGAGGCAGAGGCAGTGAGTTTGAGGCCAGCCTGGCCTGCACAGCGAGCAAGTTCCAGGACAGCCAGAACTGTTACACAGAGAAACACTGTCTCAAAAAACAAAACAAAACAACAACAACAAAGAAAGAAAGAAAGAAAAAAGAAAGAAACTTACAAAAAAGAAAAAAGAATGGAAGGAAAGAAAAGAAAAGGGAGGAAAGAAGAAAGGAAGGAAGGAAGGAATGTCTGATACATTGAAGTAGTTTAATTTCTCTTAAAACCTTCCTCTAGCTTATCAAAGAGTGGATTACAAGCAAGCTTATAGCATAGAGTGATAATAAACTCAGGTCATACACTTAATGCTGTGTTTGTAAAGAGATCCCCATTCTTAAACATTTATCTTGTTTGTAGAATAATGAACTGGGTAGACAACATGATTCCTTAGACAGTTTTAAATGATATTTTTCAATTTGAAAGTTTTAAGCACTTAATGGAAAAATCATCTGTGCCATACCTTGTCAGACTGTTGACCTTTGTAATATGTGCTGTCAAATAAAAATGTGGCCTGAGTTATAAACTTCCCTTTACAGTAGGGAATGAGTTGAGAATATTTATACAGATTTAAACACTTTTGGAGAATACTCTTTGAACATAAGTTGACCTCTTTGCTATTGATTTTTAATTACAGACATGGAGAGCAGTAAGTTTATATTTCATTACAAGAGTCTCCTATTTCTAAGTTATCAAACATCTCAATTTTATATAAACCATTGGCATTCATGCCTGCAGAAGTTTAGTCTTTAGGTTATCAATGGTGGTGATCAATAGACATTTACAAAACGGTGGAGCAAGATATCAGACATTTAGGGTTAGGGTTGCTGATCATACAGGCAGCAAGTTTTGCTTTGTCCAAGTGTTGGTCCCTGCAGAAGACTACGTAGCAAGGAAGGTCTTCTCAGAGGTTTCAAGGAAGAGGTTTCTGGCCTGGATATGTGTCTACTGGTATTTCAACCAGTGTTATACATTATGGAGTATTCTGGATGAGTATAACAGGAATTGCCATTACTACTCTTTTGGCCATAAAAGGGAACATTGTGAAGGAATATTAAAATATGTACTAGTGTGGTGGCTTTTATGTTTGTTAAGCTCATCAGATTCTATTGTCAGACAGCTAATGAAACATCTATGAAAGGAAACTATTATCTATTTACTGAAAATAATATTGAAAAATAATTAATGACATATATTGAGCCTAAATACCAGGAAAGGAGAGTAGAAAATGTTCTTGTCTTAATGAAAACACCCACACAGAGAATTTCCTCTGAACAAGATCGTCCAGGAGAGCTGGAGAAGTGGCTTAGTTGTGGAGCATTTCCTTATTGTGAGTCAGGCCCTGCTTTCAATCCCCTTCACAGAAAAGGAAAAGGAAACAAAAGCAAACAATAGAAAACAAGCAAATGAAACCTCTCTCGATAAAGAGGGGTTAAACTGTAGTTGTCTAGATAGGGACGGGAACGAGCAAAACAAATGTACCCCACCTGCAGAGGGCATGGTGCTTTAGAAAGCAAGACATGCTCCAGGTGCCTGGAGCTTGTGCATCTGATGTGATGAGACCGTGGAGGGGGGCTTCCTCCAGGCCTTTATCTGTCAAGTGCATCGGTCTGTAGTTCAGCCGAGGGGTCTAATACTGAAGTTCAAGTTGAGCATGGTGAGATCAAGTTATTTTTCTGGGATCATTACCCGTAATCCCTTGTATACGCACTTGGACCTAATCAAGACACCTGGCTTCAACTATCTGAGTGGTTGCATAACTGTCTGGGGATAATCCCCAAGTGCTTTCTGCCAGTAATCCCCAACATTGGAGGTTATAAAAAAAGAGAGAACTCTAGCCCACCCCCTTCAAACATGAGTTAACAGCATTGCCAACCAGGTGCTGGATCCACCTTAGTCATTTCATGTTGCAACAGTGTTTTGTGCAATGTCATCAGTTTCAAAGGCCAATTCTTAGGTATTTTTTAATGAAAATATCTTTAGATTGCTAAACATCTCCTTTCTTTGTATTCCCATGTAAGTCTTCTGCAGTTCTATCAAACACTATACAAACAGAATCTGATATAGAGTCAGTTCATCAGCCTCAGGATTTAAGAAATTTCTTGCTACATATAAGCTTTCTTTCCTTTTTTTCACAGCTGCTCCAAGGCAGTGCATTGAACTTTATTTTGATGAAAAATACTCAATTGAACCATCTTGGGAATGCAAATTTGATCATATTGAAGTTCGAGATGGACCTTTTGGCTTTTCTCCAATAATTGGAAGGTTCTGTGGACAACAAAATCCACCTGTAATAAAATCTAGTGGAAGATTTCTGTGGATTAAATTTTTTGCTGATGGCGAACTGGAGTCTATGGGATTTTCAGCTCGGTATAATTTCACACCTGGTAAGTAGAAGCTTGTTTTCAATTTTTTTGTTACCCCTCTCTTGATTTTCTATTTTCATAGTACAAATCTTTTGTAAAATGTTAAAACTTTTAGTTGAAATTTCAAGTTATGCTTAAGATCCAATCTGTAACACATTTCTTTTATGCTACACAAATTCTGATAGAAAACCATAAATCTTAGCTATCATTAAGTAGGCAAAAAATGAACCAGAACTCTATGTGGTCATGAGGAACACAGTTAATTGAACTGACTGCCATTATGCTGACATGCCTAATTTGAGACACATCTGTTAGGTGAAGACTTGTTATAGGTAGGATCTCACCAAACATGAAAAGACAAGTGTAGTACAATAAAGGATGACCAGTAAAGTAATGTATAAGAACTTGAAAATGAAAATACATTTGTTTTCATAACCATTGTATATAAAAGAAATGTATCCCTTTATACAGTAACCTAATTTCTTTCTGAAAATGGATACCTTTCAGAGGTTTGAGGGAAAAAAACAAAAAAGGCCTATGGGAACTAGTAACTCATTTGAAGGTCTGGCTGGAAATAGGAGCAATCATAAAATTATTCAGTTTATGTTAATTTGCACCACATATTCAAACGGTTCTGTGATGTTGATTGGCTCGTTTTACAAAAAGTCATCTTTCATAACTACAAAAATATATTATCATATTGTTAAACTCACAAATCAATCTATATTCATCTACTGATATTTGATAAACTGAAGCCATTCTTTTTCTAGTTGAAGCAAATCATTCAAGTTCCATGCAACACATAACTGACATGTTTTGACAGGCTTCTCACTTTGTATGTGTTGTTTTGCTCCAGTTAATAGGCTATAAGAAACGTGGACTATAGGGAAATTTTTTGAAGCTATTGTTTTATGTAATGGAAGTTGAGGACTAAAGGAAAACTAAACGGTAGAGTATTTACCCAAAGAGAGAGAGGCCCTGTCCTCAAACCCTAGTACCAAAAGAAATAATTTAATACATAGAGACGACATATAAACTGAAAGTTCAAAATGTCAAAGAAAATTTAACTATGATTTAGGACTGGTTGCACTGTGTTATTTAGTGTTTGTTTAATAATCCAGATATTTAATGTGTCATGTGGATTAACCTTAGGCATTATAATATTTCATGATAACACTGTGTGATTGTGGTTCTTGGTCACTTTTTAATAACTTTAGACTGCACATAGAAACCATGGATATTTCATGTGCCACAATGAAACTAATTTGGCATGTTTCAAAAAGATACGAACATGCATATTATTTTATCTAGCATGTTATTTGTGCTGTATTTTTATGTGTGCTTTTTGGGTAACTGAAAATTATGAATATAACCTTTAACTAAAATTCCTTAGATGAGGAAGGGTTTTAGAAGTATATTTGTATTATGAATTTGTTGATTGTAAATGTAATGCCCAGGATTTGGAAGTATCTGCTCCTAAAGATTGTCATGTCAGTCAGAACCTTTTACCAACTTAGCAATGTCCTTCACCATGATAACTTCTTGTGGCATAACATAAGTGGTAACATATCTCCATTATCCCAGGAGATATCCATTTAGAAGTCATAGTGGGAACAATCTGTCAGTTATTTCTTTAGGTTAGTTGGCGCTACACATCCTTCATGTCGAACACAGTACTTTTCCATCAGGAGCAACTCAACCAGAAAGAACTTCAGGAGACAAATCTCAGAAAACTAGTCTGATTTAACAATGGACACGGTTTTCTGTCTTTACTGGATAAATGAGGGTAAATACAAAAAGAAGCTGCTATTGGCAGTAGGAGAGACAGTAGGAGCATAACAAGGGGGCAGGCAACACTTTTATGATGTCAGAAGATATATTCCCAAAGGCCTTTCCACAGTTGCAAAGCAATCAGCAGTTCATTTCATAAATGGTGTGGCCAAGGAAGCAAAGCCAGTGTGGGAAGAGGCAGAGGACACGGCTTCAGCTCTGTGGAAGCTCAGGCAGCATTTCACACCTGAGCCCATCTGCCTTAGTTGCCATGGACATTAAACTTTATTTGGTAATTTGACTTACATGGTGAGCTGGGAAGACGAAGGAAGGAAGAGTTTTGTTCCTCTGGCTGATTTCAGGCTTCTAGGTATCAAGTACTGTAGAAATCATCTTGTCACCAAAGTAGAACCAACTCACCAGCTCTAGGACTGAAACCTGGTTCAGCTAGGGGGACAGACAAGGTCTCCAGGAATAGCTTTGTTTTTTTATTTTTCATGCCACTAACCCTAAACCTATAATATTTTATCTTTTACTATATTATCTTATAAAAATAAAGATAATTCTGTTCATAATTTTTGAGTATAAGTCAACCAACAAATAGTTATGAATTTGAGTTTTTTGAATGTTTGAAAAATCTCAATTTTCCCATATGTAGTTTTTTGATTTTTTTTTAACTGGATCAACTTGGGGTTGGACAGATGGCTCAGTGGTTAAGAGCACCAGCTACTCTTCCAGAGGATCTGGATTCAATTCCTAGCATCCACATAACAACTCACAACAGTCTGTAGCTCTAGTTCTAAGGTGTCTGACACCCTTATACAAACATACATGAAGACAAAACACCATTAAACATGAAATAAAAATGAATGAATTATTAAAAAATGAATCAGATTGCATGTTATTTAAAATAAGAATATTTTGATGTTATTGGGGAAACAAGTACTCTAGACAATTTCAAAATTATGTGCCCTTTCTCTGCTTTATGTGGTGTTTGTGTGTGCATTAAAAATATGAAAAACTAGTTTTTATATCATGTCACTTTTTGTTAGATTACTTTTGGGCTGAACTCATTCTAGGAGGAGTTGTAGTAATTTATAAGTACAGTATAAATAAAAAACAAACCATATTATAAGACAACCACTAGTTATAAAATATATTCAGGAAAAAAAAACTGTAGGAAGGTCAGGTGACTTGTACACTCCAATCTAAAAATCTGAATTTTAACATTGAAGTATGAAAAATTTGGTTTCTATAAACTGAACTGGAATGTATATTTATTTCCTAGGAATGAATCAAGTTTTCCATGCTAACAAGATTGATGCATATATATATATATGTACTTTTTATGCACAAGTCTGTCTATACAATAAATCATATATTATATACCAACACACAGCATATCAGTATATACAGATGGATACATTTTCAATTAGGCTCTTAGGATCACAGAAGACAATATTTCCTTTGTGCAGCCATATCTGCCTATCCACATTAGTGTCAGGGGATTACATGCATGGGGAAACTTTGAGCAGTCTATGCTTTGAAGCTGAGTTCTCTACCTGATAGATTTAACAACACTGAGCTAAGGTGTTTTACCACCACAATGTGGATCAAGTTTTCCTAGGCTGTTTCAGAACTCAAACTCCCATTGGCTCATTACCCTATCATCTCCTTTCTTTCTGGATTCCTGCTTCCATTTTTCCTTACCAGCTTGCTACTTTGGGTCTTCACCCAGCTCCAAAATTGTTTCTGTTTCCTAAGATCTGAGTGTCTGACTTTCTTTTCTAATCACTTCAAAAATAAAATAAATAGTTCTTTTATCTGTCGCTCCTGCTGGCCTCAGTGTCTGGCATTTGAATTTGCAGTGATGTCTGCACATCAGTCAGCCAGAACACGTGCATGGACAGGGAGGAAAGGAGGACAGCCAAAAAAAATAACAGGGAAATGGTCTTGAGGAAGGTGTTCTGCTTTTCCTACCCATTTTAATGGGTCTTTACTTTTTAGTTCACTGATGGTTATTTTGAGTTCCTGTGCCATCACTTTGGTCTTGAGTACAGGGATGAATCACCTGGGACAGTCGTTTAGCATGCATGAGAATTATTTTCAGGAGAGGAAGTAATCAACTAGTTCAAATTCTAGGGTCTCAAAAAACAGCATGACCCTCAAAGAAGGGCCAACGGGCCTCATGGTTCTGAATACGAGAATTAACACAGGAAGATTTCCCCCACATCCTGTGTGGTGAGTGCACAGCATCCATATAGTTTCTGGGTTCCAAGAACAGAGCTAAGTGGTTGTGGCTGGGTCTGGTGGCACATACATTTAATCCCAGCACTGAAGAGGCTGAAACAAGTAGGAATCTGTTATTTCAATGCCAGTATGGTCTATATAAGCAAACTCTATGCCAGTCAGGACTACACAGAGAAACCCTGTACCAACAAAACAAAATGAAACAACAGAGCTAAATAGTAAGACATGAAAAACATTAAGAACTGCAAGCTGTAAAATATGGTAAGACACTCAATTCAATAAGACATCATATTAAACATGTACACTGTGAGAGAACTGTCTTGTTTTCCTATTTAACAAGTTGTCTGATTAAAACTACTTAAACAAAGCAGTGCAGAAACTCAAACACAATTAGCAATACTTACAAAATCCTGCCTAAAACTGTAACAATATACATCAAATTCACAATGAATGGTACTCCAGGTCTGGGATGGCAGGAGAATGAGTGTTCGTAGAGCCAGATAGAACTAGACTAAAAACTGTCTTAGGTTTACCAGTAAACTTAAAGATCCTTCAAAATGGATATTATATTTATGATATTATTTATATAAACCAATCATTTAAAATAAAAGCATAAGAAGAAATTATGGCAGTTAAATAGTTTTAAGTGAAGAGCATTGTTTCTCCATTCTATGTTTTGTATATTCAACCTAAGAAAGGTTTTTGAACAGGGAATAATACTTCCCCACAACCAGCTGCCTTCTTGGAGTGGTTTCCTTTGTCACTAGAAAAATCTAACTTAAACAGTGAAACAGTAACTATACCGCTGGACCTCCAAGGTCAGTGGCATCACCTGAGGACCCTTTAATCCTCCACGGTGTAGGAAAACATCCAGGAGGTCGTATTTCTGTGGAAGGCAATCTTTCTTCCCTTCAGTTACACATGCATTTTGCTAATCTTTTACTTTACTTTCTAATGAAGAAAGGTGGTTTTCTTTGTTGTTGGTTTTCTTTTCAGACCCAAAGGGTAAACATAGAATCTTCCACTTTTGGTGATTTTTTTTTTGTACTATTCTCCTGAGACACACACACCCTACGAAAGAAGCTTAGTTGAAGGACTGCTGTAGCAGAAGTGAGGTTGAGTCAGTCATTCCCGGGGAAGGGGAAGCGAGAGAAGTTGTAAATACTTGGGAATGATTATGATACTTTGTACTTAAATAACACCTTTCATCTGAGGACCTCAAAGTCTTAGGGACCGTTGGCTGATTCCTAGCCTCTCTCAAATTGCATTCTGACTGACTTCAAAGACATTGCCAAGAGTACACTGTGGTGCAGAGGTTTAAACCAAGCATTTCAAAAAATATTTCTATGCACACTAGATGAAATGTACTAAATAGAAATAGCCTCACAGTTAATGTTGTCTTAATTACTTGGTGCAACTTTGTCCTCCTGAAGAGTGAATGAATATTCACTCAACTACTTTGAAAGTTTCTAAATTTTCTTTAGCAATTTATATTTATTTGTTTTTGAGTTTCAAAAATGCATATAGTATTTACATCATCCTTCTACACCTCAACTCCTCTAGTATTCCTGCCCCCATTCTCTTTCAAATTCTTTACCTCTTTCAAAATTATTGCTTTTGCATACATGTGCATGCACACAGAGAGATATCTTCACACATATGGAGATACACATGCAACCTGCTAAGGACATTTAATGTTGCTCTTATGTGAACCTGCTTTGGCTCCTTCTTGGAGAAGACTGATACTCTTCTCTACTGACAGATGTCATCATTTAGGGATAGATAACTACCCTTCTGGTATCTATTCTGAAATGAAAGAAAAATATTTTTCTCTAAAGATCCATTTGAATTTTGCCTAACAGAAAGAAACTTTTCAAGTCTAAGATTTACAATAAAAATTATTTTGACATAGAAACTGAAGATAACGAAACATTAGGTTAATAATTCTTATGTTTTAAACTATTGTGTTTACAATGTTGACCCAAACTAGTCTCATTTTACCTTAGGGATGGTTGTAAAATGCAGACTTCAAGAAGTAGCATCACATTTCCTTTTGAGGCATATTTACTCAAGAAACAAAAGGCAAAACATGAAGCATAATAACAAAACTTTGAATGTTGAGCAGGTAGCACAGATATTCAGGTGAGACTTGTTTCCTCAGTGTCTGTTTCTCACTCACCCGGGCCCCTGACTGGTTCCATCTCATCAATAGCTTGTGGAGGACTCAGCCCGAGAGCTGGGGGAGCGTCAGAGGATAGAAACTGCTGCTTGGTCTAGGTGGGTGTTCAGGAGAGAACTTGAGAGTGGGAGAGAGACTTTCCAGGATTAGCTCCCATCTGTGCAGAGAAGACTAAAAGCAATATAAAAGGAAAGAGAAGATTGCTGGGCAGTTTCCTGTACAATAGAGATGTTGTCAGATTTTCTTCAGGATAGACAGAGTCCAGGTGCAGGCCTGTTGTTTGCAGGTATTCAGTGGCTCAAGGCCGGAATGAAAGTTTGGAGCATGGTATATCCCGCGTGAGACCACACAAGTCCCAACATTCTTGTGTATCTTCTTTGGATTAGAAAAAAAGATTTTAGGGTTTCTTTCACTTATTCCTGCATAAAAAAAAATTCAAAAGGAGTAACTGTTGCCAGAAACCACGCGGAAGTCCATGATCTGTGCTACCAGTGACCTTAAAGGTCAAGAAAGCCACTTTGGCAGTGGTATTGATGACTGCAGATGCAGTTGAGAAAGAGGGACATAGAAGGCTTCTTTGACATCCCCTCCCCCCGTAAAAAAAAATCAGTCTAGACAGAAAACTATTGGAAAAACTCTTAAAATTATAATAAAGATGCTAAAGTGCACATTTGACAGTCTCTGTCACGGTGCTGATGGAGCAGGACTCAGTTTTCTTTAAGGACCTGGCTACTGGGAGTCTGGCCATGCTCCAGTGAGTTGATGTGCAACACAAACTGGACTTGTGTGTTTTTCTTTTATTTATTTATTTATTTATTTATTTATTTATATATTTATTTGCTGTGGGGAGGTCACAAGGGTGGTTGGTAGACCTGGGAAGAATGGGAAGTGTGATCTGGGCATAAGACATGAAATTCCTAAATAATCAATAAAAAATATTATGTTTATTCATCAATAAAAATATTATGGTGGAAAAAGGAAAGAAAATTAGAAGCCAAAGCATACTGGTATGCTGCCTGGTTCGTGAACTCTGCCCAGATGTGGAACTCTTCCTTGCTTATCAGTTTATGTAACTGTGCTGACATGCCTCCTGCAAAAGGGGAGAGATTATGACTCTAATGTTATCACATATTGAAATTACTTTTAGTGCAGTTATATAAAGAAATTTAATTATAGAAAACTCCAGTGCCACCTCACAATTCCCTGGTATCTCTTAAAGAATTCACTTTTGTGTGTGTGTGTGTGTTGTCAGAAATGACTTTCAGCTGACAATGGCTTCTTGTCTCCTCTCTTCATGTCTTCAACTTTATGCCTTCTCTGCTCAACTCTTAGTGAGGTAGAAGAGCTACTCTCTTGTTTTGCCTCTTTGTTTTGTTGCTGATGACATGATTCTTTGTGTTGAAACTTGTGCCTCACGTGCTAATATTTAAGAAGAAAGCTGAAGTTTCTCTACCATCTAGGTGAAATTCATTTTTTGCCTTTCTTCACACATGACTCTGAGTTTCATTTGTGATGCTAGTTGCACTTAGTCACCACACAGCACACCTTTTTCTGGGGCTACTGTTGGTAGCTAAGCCAGGAGAGGCAGATATTGTCCTACCTGCTGGAGGAGGCTTAGAAGCAGGAGTGGGAAGCCCATTGATTGATAAAGAGGTCTGATAGACTAAGTGGAAACCACGCCTCACCTAACTGTGAGGTCACCTCTGTATCGAAACCTACCGTCACATAACTAACATCTTGGCTCCATTTTAATTCTGTTAAGACAACGTGCATCGTTTTCCAAACAATGCTAAAGAAATTTGACCAAAATAAACCAGAGGCCAGAAGCATTCATTCTCCATTTTGACACTTCTCATTTCCATAGATTTGTTTAGTTACAAGAGTTATTAGTATAATCTTTCCCAGAATTCTCTGTTTAACATTTAATTTATCATTGCATATTTAAGAAACATACATTTCAGTTTATGAATTTCATATACATTTGCCTAAGGAAATATTTTTAAATCTTCATATTTAAAACATTGTCTTTCATAGCATTTTGCAGACAGATTGAGACTTATTTTTAATTTAGTTGTAAATGAAATCAGCTAAGGAACTATAAGGAAACAATATTGTAATAACTAAGAGGGACTTTCTAATTTAGTGTTTTATGTCATTATAACTATAAAGCTATAAAGGTAAAACTTGTGCTTTGTATCTAAAGAATCTGCACCTCAACTTGATTTCTAACCCACTTTTTGCCACTCGCTTATTCAGTGAATATTTCTGGTCCACTTTGTTGATCATAACAACATAAATACATAGAGTATGACATAACTCTAGCAATTATGCAGTTAATTCACGATGTGGACTGTCCTTCTGTATAGTTGCTTTTATTGGTTGATGAATAAAGCTGTTTTGGTCAATGGTTTAGCAGAATAAAGCCAGGTGGGAAATCTAAACAGAGATAGAGAGAGAAAGAAGGCAGAGTCAGGCAGATGCCATATAGCTGCCAAAAAAGAAAGACACTGGAACCTTACTAGAAGGCCAGAGCCTTCTGGTGATACATAGATTAATAGAAATGTATTAATTTCAGGTGTAAGAGCTAGCTAGGAATATACCTAAGCCGGTGGCCAAACAGTGTTGTAATTAATATAGATTTTGTGTGGTTACTCAGGTCTTGGCAACCAGGAATCTAAAATGTAGTCTCTGCTTACAAATTCATTGTCTCTGATCAGACCAGTTTGTGTAGTAAACTAATAATTAGGTAATGCACAATGCCTCCAATATGTATTTGCAGGAATACTTGGAATCTGTGAATGTGTTGTTACATATCCAAGGGGAGTTAGAATCACATACAATATGTAACATTAAAGACATGTACCGGTCAAAGTCAATATTGAGGAATGATCCTAGATCACTTGGGTGGGCACACCAGAGTTCAAGGTTCTCTCCTATGGAATAAAGGGTACAGAGACTGTGTCACATGAGATAATATAAGGAAGACTCCAGCTCCCTTTAAAGCAGCATGGAGGAGCAGTGAGGTGATGTATGTGGGTGTTTTCTAGAGACAAAATGACGAGAAATGGAATATAGGCAATGGAAGATTGCCTATAACTCATTTCAGAGTTCCGATATCCCAAAATGCAAAATAATACATTTGATTTGCTAAAAGTCACCACATCTCTGTAGCTTATTCTAATATTAGTGTGAGACAAATGGTGGTTTAGGTCTTTAGAAGTGAAATATTGCTATACAAGTATTCTGAAAATGGTCTTGAAATCATCAGTGTTTAGAAACTGGAAGAATTTTGAGTAATAAGGTAGATGAAAAGTTTATATTACTTAAGTGGGCTATTAGAAGACACGTGGTTCATTGACTGTCAGTAGAACTTCAGAGGAAGTAAGGCTCATAGGAAAGAAAAGATCCATGCCTTATAGATATACACATAAATCATCGTTAGTAAATTATTTTGAAATATGAAAGTCCATACTCTGATACTCAAGACTCAGGAAATTGGGAGCATGAACATAGAAGTTGAAAGGAAATTAGTCTGTGCTGTACGTAATCAGAAACTTAGTGCAGTCATTTTCCAGACTTATGTGTGAGGCAAGACTTCTAGTGTTACTTACAATGTGAAGAAATTCACTGTCAATTAAAATTGAGAGGCACTTTGGATGCAATTAGAAAAGCTTGCCTTAAAGGAAATAGGAAGTAAGAACTAGCTGTTAGTTTGGGGACATGGTTTACTCAGTAAGTACTTGGCATGTGTGCATAAAAGAATAGATCTGATCTTCAGAACTCACATCCTAGAGAAGCTAAATAAGAAGGTGAATCCAAAGACAATCATATAGGCATCCTCCTGAATATTAACCTTCATCAGGCGATGAAAGGAGACAGAGACAGAGACCCACATTGGAGCACCAGACAGAAATCTCAAGGTCCAAATCAGGAGCAGAAGGAGAGAGAGCACGAGCAAGGAACTCAGGACCGTGAGGGGTGCACCCACACACTGAGACAATGGAGATGTTCTATCGGGAAATGGGAGGCGGTGGCGGGGAAGAGGCAGAAATCTTTAATAAATAAATAAATTAAAAAAAAGAATACAGAGAGAAGAAGGAACACATTGTGGTGTTAATATTGGAGCCTGAAGATCATTGAAGAGAGATCAATAAAGGTTTTACTGTCCGCAAAAAAAAAAAAAGTCAGGTGTATGGAATGTTCATATAATTCTAGTGCTTTAGTGATGAAGATAGGCGGAGCCTCTGGACCTACCAACTTAGGCTTGATGAGCTCCAGGCTCGTGAGAAAATGTGTCTCAAAAACAAGATGGACAACTCCCTACAAACAACACCAAATTGTACCCCGGCCTTCACACACATATACACCTTACAGTTCAGGGATACACAGTCACAGGCACTCGTGCCGTCACACATATGCACACGCATACACTCAAACACGCATGCACTACCACATGCACTACTACATACACCATGCCTCCACACACGTGCACATGAACATATACGTGCGAACTCACTTCAGAAGAAAACAAGACATGCTGGATTTTTTTTTTCTGATCTCATTACAAAGTAGAATCACAGTATTAACAACCACAAACAATTCTTTAGAGAGACTTAAGGATGCAGTTCATTACAACAGAAACCAAAATTGAGGATCATAAAATCTAGGAGAGAACTGTAGAGGGCCCTTGTAAGGAAATCAGATGAAGCTTGTGACACAGAGCAGACAGTTGTTGAGAATGTATACCAGCAGAAACCTTGCCCTTCTGAACTATGGGAGATAGAAAGAGAACAAAATGAAGGAAGAAGGCCCACCCAGTATTTCTAAACAAGATACATGCTACTGTATCGACTCAACTCACCTGTGCTTGGTGCAATGGACTTAAAATGCAGATTCTGTGGGTACAATAGGGTGTTCAGCACAAAAATAGACTTAAGGGCACTGTAGGTAATTCTCAGGCACTCAAATCAACTGGAATTCTTGAGATGGCTTTCGAAATGTCTTCAGATTGGTGAATTCCTTTCGCCCTCTTGCATTTTCTACTTTTGTTGGGAAGGAATATTCAGCTAAGCCTGCCACATCATTGTGGTGCTGTTGGGACAAGTAAAATATCTCTTGAAGATTATATGTTCAGAGATGGAGGGAAATTGCACCTCCGAGGACATCGTACTCAGAACCACAGTCCACAGTCCTGATTTAGATGGTGCAGATACTGAGAACTGAAAGCAACTCCAGGTTTGAGTTGATGCTCTAATAGGTTGAGAGCTTTGAAGCACGTCAGAGAATGGAACACATCTGATTTTGCCATGGAGTTTTGTCTTGATAGGTCAGAGTTCTGACTGTGAAAGAGAGAATACTGACACACAAGGATGTCTATGTCTTCAATTCTGGAACCTCTGAAAGTGTCACGCTAAATGACGTCTAAAGTCAGGCTGATCTCCATGGGCTGAATGTTGCTACCAATCTGACTTTAAGAAAGGGATCATCTTTGGGGTCTCATGCAAAACCACAGGGAATTAACTAAGTCCTTCAGTGTGAAAGAAAGAGGCAAAAATGTTCCTGTCAGATGACAGCCTAAGAAATAGAAAATGTTGTTGTGGGCTCTGAACGTGGAAAGCCATTCACTAAGGAATGTGGGCAGCCTCCGGAAGCTGAAGGCACATAGAAACTCCCCCCTCAGATCTGCAGAAGAAAGCATACAGATCTCCTGATTCATGGGTGTATTATTTTCAATGTGTTCAACGCCACTAATATTGTGGTATCAGAACACTCACAGAGCATACAGCTAAACATTGAAGTATGTGCTGAATGTGGCAGATGAAACCAATGTGATATTTTGCCTATGGAAGTGGAGAACAGGAGATGTTTACCTGCAGTTCAAATGCTAAAGTTGCCCTTATCATAATGTCTTTTTTATGTGGACTTTCCTTTGTATAAGTTAACAATATGTGTCTAGGTAGATAAAAAACATATATGTAAACATACATATATGTTTGTGTTTTTATGCCATTTGATTTTATGTGAACTTCATCTTTGTGCACAAATGTAACTGAGACCCCCATGAAATCAGACCCCACCCCCAAAATTGCCTTCCTTTCCATAGATGTGCAAAGGACCGCGTTATTTTTGCTTGTGGCAAATAATAGCTAGTGTGGGAACTGGCACCTCCAAGGCTCTACCTCTTCGTGGCATATCTGCCTGATGAATTTGCTTCAGCAGCCTGTGCTGTCTGTTCCTGCCTGCTCAGTTGGCTGGTTTCCCGCCACTCCACAACTCTGCTGACTTGCCTGAAATTCTGCTTCAGTTTGTCCTTATGGCATTTTCCTCTTCCCAGCCTCTTTCAGACAACTCATTTCAACCAGCAGGACGTATGCCCACAAAGGAATTAGAGTTAACTGTTTTAGGCAGGAGAACCTATTAGTCATAAAGATGTCAGTTTGACTCTGAGTTGATCATAATCCAAATCAGATGATCGTTCTCTTCCCGGGAAGCATTTCTTCAGAAACCTGCACTCCAAAACCCCGAGGAGTTGCACTAGGCGATACAGGGAAACTCACATAGCAGGGAAAGTCAGGAAATCAGCAACACTTTCATCTCACAGGACTGTGTTTCCCCTGGCAGATACGGTGAGCAGAGTAGAACCAGCAGGAAGGCCGGTGGCAGGGTTGATAAAGTAGGAAAAACGATGAGAGTTATCATGGTGATGACAAGCAACGTCGAAAGCAGAGTTCCAGTAGCAGAGAAACACATTGGCTTTGCAGAATTCTCCTGCTGTAAATAACTAGATAACTCTTGGGAAAATTACAGCCAGATTTGTTTGCATGGGAACATACTGCTTTACCTTCATAACTACTTCTGTGTAATACTTGCCTCTTATTCTAAAACATAATAATAAGATCAGATGTGTTCATGTGAGGGCAGTGATCAAGATTTTCTGCTGTTGACAGCAGTTTTAACCCCTCAGTATCTTTCCATACAGTGCCTTGTCTCTGGGTTCTGGCGGTGCTTTGGGGAACCTCTCCAGGACTACACCCTTCACTCCGTGACAAATCTTAGCCATGTGTTTCCCTCTCATGGAGCCTCCACCTGCTCTGTCTTTAAGCTCTGGATAGGCATGGCATTTCCTGACTCTGCCAGCCCCCGTTTTATGCTCCCACACCTCTAGAAAAAAAAATAAGTAAATGTTCACTTGCATCTGAACTGTTCCTCAATACAAGAGAGATGTAGAGATTGTACAAATAGACTGTGTTAGTTTCCTGTGCAAAGCACTAGCATTGAAATTTCTGCTCACTGCACTAGACTTTTCTTTGTCCAGCTCAAAGCAGAAAGAGTTTTATTGTAGTGGGAACCGGGTGCAGCTTGTTGGTTCCCTGCCTCTTGGATAGCTTAGACCCAAAATTATCACACAGAAACTGTTCTAATTAAATCACTATTTGGCCAATAAGCTCTAGCTTCTTATAGGCAAACTCTTACATAGTAATTTAATCCATTTTTATTAGTCTATATATCACCATGAGATTGTGGCATGCCAGCAAAGTTTCAGCACGTCTCTCTCTTGCGGCTCCATGGTGTCTCCCTCACTCTGCCTTCTTCCTCCCAGCATTCAGTTTAGTTCTCCCCACCTAACACTGTTCCACCCTATCAGGCCAAGCCAGTTTTTTTATTCATTAGCCAATAAAAGCAACACATAGGGAGAAGGACTTCCCACACCATTTTATTTTCCTCACAACACCACATATTTCCCGTTTGATATTACCATTTGTGGATACCACAAAGCCCCACTTTTTGTTAAGGCATATGTTCTCATTACCCGTGGCTGAAATTTCTCATCCCCAAGACGTAGCGTACACATTAGTGCTTTCTAGTTCCTTTCATTCATTACTGGTGGTCATGATTTATTACACATGGTTAGACATAATTGATGTTAAAGATTTTCCCTTAAAAATACACCGAGTGATGATCAGTCCCTTTCTAAGAATGTGACCAACATGGTAGGGGTGTTTCTGGAGTCTGTGTAGTTTTTTCATAGCTTTATCTCTGCAGTGGTTTATTATACTACAGATTCACACAGTATATGACTTTTTGATATCGGTGTTGACTGTGTCGCGTTTCATATAACACAAACATGTTTCACCATACTGCCTTTCGTGGTTAATATTCAGGCTCAGCCACTTTCCTCTTTTGTGACTTCATGTTTCTGGATCTCACCACCTAGCAAAGGTAACTGTGGGTGTTGTTATTCAGCAATATAGCAGCTTACTGACATCACTTCATATGTGTCCATGTGAGAGCACATGTAAACCTTTAGTTCATTATTTTGTAGACCCTTCCAACAAGAGCAGGTGGTAACCGATACATAATTGCCTCTGACTCTTTGTCACATGCTGAGAGAGGTAATCCATTGAAATGTAGAATTTTATCTTGAGTTTAATAGCATTTTTAAAGAAATAAATGTTTGTCCCCAACTTAGTGAGTGTTTTGGCCTGGACACACTGTCATGCATACTTGAGGAAAATAGAGGGCAGCAACTGGTTATGCCATGGCACCTGTGGTTCAGCACTGCTCTTCTCCCAGTCCTTCCTCACCTCAGTGAGGAGGACAAGGGATATTTATGTGCTCACTCACCCATAACCAGTCACATTCCTCTAAATAGAATTGCAAAAAATATTCTTTCCTTCGACTGACACCAACCATGCTTTGAGGCAAAGGAGATGCACGGTACATCTCTAGAATGCCGGCTCATCAGTGGGTAGCAACAGCTGACCCTTGATGAATTTTGTGTGCATTCCTCATTGAGTTTGGAAATGAATGGACAGAGATCAGTAATCAAAAAAGATAGAATGTGTGTGAGACTCCATAATTGAGGAAAACTGTTGATGTATTGATATCTACTTAGCAGTCAAAAGCATTTGTAGAGTGTGACTTTGAAAGGGGAGAAGTTAAGACTGACTTAGAAGTTATTCATTTGATTCATATGATAAAGGGCTCTGGGAGACAGGCCAAATATTCTCACATGTGGCTTTAGAAGTGGAAAATGCAATGATGTGCTAATTGAATAGTGACATTTGAGACTGTATTTTATTATAGGACTGTGATTTATCTGAATTTGAGAGAGAACAAAAACCCAAAAATAAAATACAGATAATCCAACCATAAAGAAAACAATTCAGGTAAGAAATATAGATAGTATGGTTAGTCTAGTGTCTGTGTTGATGAATTGAAAAGGGAATCTGGAATTGGAAAATGTATGTAAGAAATTCAGTACTAGTGTTGAAAGAGTGAAGTGGAAATAGATGTTTTATTGATTAAGCTGTGTCAAAATTTACCTTGGAGAACCAAATCTTAGAAAGTGTTATGTTTATTTTGAAATATGTTGAGATCGATTAATCAATTAAATATCTTTGTGAGCACATGAGGAATTTAGAGCTGAATGAAAACTTTGGCCAAGAGAGGTAAAAGACAGTTTAGGGGAGAACTAAGGAGAAAATTCAAATTTATCATGGTACTTATATATATTAAAACAGAACATGACTTGAATGTGAGCCAATGGCCTTGTGTCAGCAAACCAAAAGACAGAATTATGTATTTGGAAATTTTACATTTAATTCAGTCTTGGCTTCTTTCCTTGTAGACCTAATTTACCAATTGACATCAGTTTTTCTTTTTGGGCAGGCAGAGTTTTACAGTACACTTTTAAAATTAAAGGTAAATTTGTTTTGATTTATGAAAGGGAACCTTTCTCAGGACTGGTTACAGACAAAGAAACATCATTCCTTGGGTTATTTCTGAAAGGCATGCAATAGATACAAGCTATAATGTGTAAAAGATGACAAGGATGTTGAAAATTATATCGTGTAGTCTTTCATTTTTTCTTTCTGTATAGTTTTGTACTGTTTCCTTTCAGAAATGTCCCCGATGATTCCTTTCTAGTTAGGAATAAATACGAGCATTTCTAATCTATGAATGACTCTAGATGTTTTGCACTGCTTGTTTATTCTAATTTTTGTATGTAGTGTGGGTGATGATGGGGTAGTCGGAGTTACAAGCAGCTGTGAACTGCCTGACCTAAGTTTTGGGAATCAAACTTCAGACCTCCAAAGCAAGAGCAAAAACTCTAACTTTTAAAGCATTTGCACAATGACCTTACAATATCTAAAAAAAATACAATTGTTCTTGATTTAAAAGTAAGGGTTGGATGAGTTATTGTTATTAATCCATTGACTTATTTAATTGTTATTTGGGTAATACTTAACTACTTTGCCAGTTTACTGACTCTGTTAAGACATGAACTAATTGCAGTTGTGAGCTATAAGAGCGCAAAATAATGACACTTGATGCATTATAATCTAAATGTCAAAATAGTAAGAAGCTGTATATTTTAGGAAATATACTGATACATATACCTTATATAGTTATAAAAATAACTTCTCTGTGTCAAAATATTTGACTTTATTTATTATATAATACACCTTGCTCAAACTTTTCAATAAAATTGTCCTGCAGAATAATGTGATAAATGTAGTCATTCAAAATTAATTCAGATGAAATATGGCATAATTAAGCAGTGATTCCTGCTTTCAAAAAGTCTCATTATAAGAAATTCATCTTGATAAAAATAATGAATTATTGAATTCTTATTATATTCCAGATGTTATAATACATGTTTTGCATGTGTTATCATGCAGCAATTCTATAGCATACCTATGTTGCATTGCATTATTTTCATCTAAGTTTTGAATTTCAAAACTAAAGACTTAAATGCTTAAATGATTCATATTAGAAAAGTTCATATTTCTCAAATAGATGAGATTTGAAAATGAGATATGGATATTGTGTCCTAGAGTCAACCAGTACGTTCTGTCTCATGCTCAGCAAATGCATTCTCCTTAAATCAGAAGGAGATGCATCCGACTTTACTCCTAAATTTGACACCATCTTTTATCATTGCTCATGGTTCAATCTAAGACCACAATTTCTAAGACACTATTTCTTCTTTTTAAATATTTGTTTTTGTAACTCAGAATAGGTCATCGCCAATTTCCTATTGGGCTATATAATCCATTGTTTGTAGGAAAATTCCCTAGGCTACCAACAGATTTTCCAAGATCTTTATAAATCACCCCAAGTCATTGATATCCCTTTGTTGGTGTTAAAGAATAATCTTTGCCACGATGCTTGGCTGGAAATCAGTGATGTGCTTGCTCCTGGGGCTCTGCTCTTTCCTCAGTTAGCATTGATTTTTTTTTTCGAGACAGGGTTTCTCTGTGGCTTTGGAGCCTGTCCTGGAACTAGCTCTGTAGACCAGGCTGATCTCGAACTCACAGAGATCCACCTGCCTCTGCCTCCCGAGTGCTGGGATTAAAGGCGTGCGCCACCACTGCCCGGATAGTTAGCATTGAGATATGTAGGATGACTTCCAGATCTTGGACAGAGAGATAACAGTTCAAAAGTGATATCTCAGCAACACATGTTCTGAGCAAGTCTGTCTTCTTGGGAACTGGAAGGCATATTATACCTAGGCAAAAGTGGAGGAGAAGTGCGACGAACCCATCCACTCTACATGTCTACCCGTCGTACTGTTCTTCCACACTCCTCAGCTTTCAGCTCAGTATCTTACCTCATGTCACAGTCTTTAGACATTGATTCTGATCTAGCTCCATCACTGATGGTGGATCTGTGGGTTGTATTTTCTGATGGTGTGTTTCATCTCATGAGGAATATCATTCAAACCAGCCAAGGTCATTTGAGATTTTAGTTTGAAACTGAGAAGAACTGGAACCATATTAGTTTTTTTAAAGGAATGAATCATGGAGAATAGACATTGAAACAGAAACAGTTTTTGGCCATGTAAAACCAGTTGCAGAGCCTTTAACTCACTGCTTGTGTGTTCATAAATGGGATGTGTGCTGAGATTGAGGACTGGTTGTATGTTAGAGTTGAAACAATAGATACAAAGTCCCAGAGAAATTCTTATTCAGAAATCAGAATGGCACAACATGGTTAGCACAAAAGACTTGGGCCAATTTAAAAAAAAAAAAACAATCTATCTAACTAACTAACTTGTAGGGAGGAGGGTCCACTTGTTTGTTCCCGGCCACCCAGAACTGAAATAACCACACAAAAAACTGTATAAATTAAATCACTGCTTGGCCCACTAGCTCTAGCTTACTATTGGCTGACTCGTACATCTTAATTTAACCCATCTCCATTAATTTGTGGATTGCCACACGGCAGTGGCTTACTGGCAAAGTTTCAGCATGTCTTACTCTGGCGGTGGCTCCATGCCATCTCTGACTCTGCCCCACTTCTGTCTCCCAGCATTCAGTCCAGTCCTCCCCACCTACCTAAGTTCTGCCCTATCAACAGGCCAAGGCAGTTTCATTAGTCACAACACACATTACTTCTTAATGTGCTTGAGCACTGGAATCAATGGAAAATCAGCCTCTTTTTCTTTTAAAATAATTTTAATTTGGATAATATCATTCTATTTTTACTCTGTAGTCTAAAGATAATTTATACCTTTCTTATGACAAGAACTTGAACAATTAGTCATATTAAAGAAATTTGAACATGTCTAATGAAGTAAGAGTGAGATTTCTCACATTTGAACACGTGCATAAGTCTGAATTAACAGTTTGACTACGTGCCCACAGATAGACCGCCACAGCTAAGGCTACTGTGTATGGAAGGGCCTTGTTGATACTATTTAAGACTATTGGAGCCCCAATGTTCCAAAATTACAGAATCATTTCCTACTCCATTAAAACTGATTTTAGAAACACGGATCACTTTCTTTTCAAAACAAAATTATACACTTTTTGCTATGTCCTGGTTTTATAGATGAGTCATTTGAAATTTGGATGATAGCTGAGCAACATTCGAACCCTCTCTTGATGACTCTAAATTCCTAATCTCTTTCTTTTTACTCAAATTGGAAGAGAAGACATTCAAGCTCCTTTTACACATTCTGAAATTCTTGATACAATGGGTTACAAGCAGATGCTCTACATAAAAATCTCATTCTGTATCCTGTTTACTGTCTTTCCACATGAAGAAGAGCTTGTTTGTCAAAGGTCAGTGGGCTCTAAATCTTTATTGATAATAACAATAGCTCCACAGCATTTATATTCTTTTTAATTCTTTTACTCTAAAAATCAATCAAATTAGAAAGTTGAGGCTTTATCATAAACATTTCAGGGTGCTGGTTTTGCTATCTCCTTAATGACTGCCACAAAATAGATTTTCAGTTAAGAAAATTGGGTGATCAAATAAATTCCAGATTCTAAAGATGGCATTGAATATATTGATATGGAATTCAAGGAGTCAAGCTTGCACATCTCATTTCATTTCCAATCTCCCAGCAGGCTTTGTTGGGGCCTATGATGCATTCATAATATTACTGAGTTGGAGAATTTTCATGTTTCTTGTGGGACAGAATCAGCCATAGAGATTTTTTTAGGATCCAGGACATCTAGAAAGATACAGGAAGTAGTAGGGAGGGTATAGAAAGATTCTTGGGTGGGTTTGCATCGAGGAAGTTAATTTTTGGCCCTGAAATGGAAACTTTGAGTTGAAGTTGGTATGTTATTAAGAGGCAACCGTGTAGAAAAATAAAAGAGAAACTGTGGGCTGGCAGAAATGGGGAGATTTGTAAGACGGTCTGTGTAAAATTGTAAAGCCCAAAGGATGTACAGTTGATTACAGACTATGGGAGACTGATATGGACATTATGGAAGGTATTCAAGTGGAACTGTACCTGAGAAATTGTTGTTAAATTTCTATGAATTATTCCTGTCCACAGCTCCCTTAGTCATCCTTTCCAAGTTCTTCACCCTCTCCTCTCTGAGCTCTCGCTGTAACACACCCGTCTCTTGTTGCTCTCTCACATTGCACTGTAATTATCTGTTTATGTCTTCTTCTCCTGCTGAACTGTGAGATTTCTAAGGAAGTAGCTATGAGTCATATTTGAGTTCCAAACATTAGCCATAGTGTCTACATATGCAAGAGTATACTTCAAGTATTACCTTCTTTTACCCATTTGTTTTTCAACAGTTATTTTTGCATTCCTGATTCATTTGCTACTAAAAATTAAGATTATAAGCATTTACTTGCTAGAAAATTATGTTTTATTTCCTTTTCCTTTTAATTTGGGATAATAATATTGCCAATTTCTTGTTTTCAAGCCAACGATCATGAGCAATCCATTTTACCTGTTAAACTTTGAAGTCTTCAGAAATAACTTCTGGTCATTCTTCAGTCTCTGCTAAGCATTCTGCTGCAGCATTAAGTGTGTTTGTGTGTGAGACTGAGCACATGCATTTGATACGACATCTTTCACTGAATCCAGAGCTCATCAATTTGGCTAGACTGGCTGGTCAGAGAGCCTCACTGATGGGCTAGTGTTGACATTATAGACATACATGACTGCTGTCAGTTCTGTATGTGCATGCTGGGCAGCCCAACTAAGATCCTGATACTTGTACAGTGAGAAATTTTCTACCTGAACACAGACTCCAGCCCCAAGTTTTACTCATAGGTAAATGTCAAAGATAATATTATCTCTACAATCAGTGATGAAGTTGGAAGTTATTAAAGGACCAAAACTCAATACCTTGAAAAATGCAGATTTCCTTTCACTCTAATATCATCATCTGAACAATAATCATTTCATTAAATTTGATGCACACTTTTTATTATGTTTGTATGTATATGGTATAAAGATCAATACTCAGAACATTTGATTAACATTTAGCAATATCATGGAAATAAAAGCAGAAAGAGAATTTGAGTCAACATATACCTTTCATATATACATATACACACATATAAAATCTTTCTATGTCATCTGTCTTCATAACCACTCATAGTTAATGCTGCTCTCTCTGGAAGGTAGTAGAAGGTAATAATTTTATTATTTGTTCATGTCAATATTTTTGTAATTGTAAGGATGATAAATATTATTTCATTGTGACAACATTAAAATATTTAATAATATAATAAGAACACATATTTAATTATTACAACAGTAAAATATTTAATAGTATAATAAGAACACACATATTACACTGAAGTTTGAAAATATTCCATTTAATTAGAATTTCTGCAAGCTGCATTATTGATATTAAACAATCTGCTCAGTTGATAATACATGTAATAAGAAATACTTCTCCTAAGTAATAAACATGCAAGTTAAATTATATGTCTTTTGAAAATTTGAGTATTATAATGTTGCAGTCACCATGTTTTGGTAATTTTAGGAGAACAATGCAATGGAGGAAGAAGCTATCTTTGTTCAAATATTTTTAGCATGGTATGTGATTGAGCTGGTTGATGAGAGATAATACTGTTTTGTATGAGAAAACTGAAGCAGTTATTTTTGTGCAGAGACATTTTGCATCCTTAGTTTTGCAGTTATTTTGAAATGAAGACCATTTTCAGAGGCACCCAAACAAACCATTAGTCTCAGTTTTCAAAACTCTGGGAATATGTGCATGGCATGTATCATATGTTATCTACAGGCTGTATCTTCTTGACCCCCCACTCTAGCACTGAGGACCTAAAGAGACGGTGTCAGAGAATGAACAATGAGCTATGTGTAGGCATGGGCAGGAATGTCCTGACAGTAAGAAGCATGTTGCGTATCAGAAATATATTACTGACTGACAGTGGTGGGATGTGCTCACTCAGTACACAAAGTTCTCTTTGATCTTAAGGAGAGCTAGCTGGGACGAAGAAGATGGAGTTTACAGATTAGAGGGTAAATTGACCAGGAGATTAAAATAGTGTCTGCAGATTCTGATGCTGTCATATACAGCCACACAAATAATATATACCTCAGAGAAAGACTCCTCGAAAAACAGGAATTGCAGAACAGACTTGGTGGAGTGAGATTCATGTGCTGTGAATATCTATTGTGTGTGGGGTGAGACAATGGAATGCAGCATATTCACAGCTTTGTGAAGCTGCTTTTTATACACGTCTTTTCAAACTTCTCACTGTTGGCTTGGAATTTCACATCCAGTGTATGTGTGTGTTTCATAAAAGTAATAAATTAGAACAGCTCCTTGGAAGCTTCAAGTTCAATTAATTTATATGCCTATTTTTAGGTGAAGATCAAATAAATGATAAGGATTTAAAAAGATACATTTCAATAACATACCAAAAATGTCATCTAAAAACTGAATCCACCACCGCATGAATAATGAGTAGAAAAATCTGTAAGATTTTTATAATTGTTTTGGAAGCATGATAGGACTACTGAATGTGTATGTAAGTCTGCTTTTGTCTATCTCACTGTGTTTTATGAATGTTGGTTAGAGTTGGACACGGTATAGACATGTAGGGAAAATAGCTCAAACTTCAGTCCCTGGGATGAGTCTCGTATTAAAAGCCTTCAGATAGATGGTACAGGAACAACATCATCAGCCTCACTGAGCGGTTGGACAAGGGGAAGTTTGGAAAATATTATCCACACATATTACTTTGCAAGAGGCTTTGTCTGCAGGACAGCATAAAACAGCCCCATGATACACGTATTCACAAACTACGTGAAACTCATCTATTCTTATTCAAAGAAATGTTTGAATAATGGTCTTAGGTTCCTTCTTTTCAACATATTTGTCAAAAGTTGCTCAGTAATTTTTAGGGGCACAAAGGAGGTTAAAGCAAGTGATGTGGAAGAATAATAGTTTATTTTTTTTTTAGGGAAGTCTCCTCACACATAGGCAGACTTTCATTCAAATCCTTTATCGTTGTCAAAACTTCAGTGTCTTGTATGTCTATTTTTAGAGCGGAAGCATATATGCAAGTAACATTATTCGGACTAAACATGGTTTCTTATGCATTTGAAATACAACACATGCGTGCGTGTGCACACATGCTCAGACACACACAAACACACACACATGAGTATTGAAGCAAAGGGGTGATAAATTTAAAAAGGAAGGAGAGGGGCCGTGCGGTGGTTGCACACTCCTTTAATCCCAGCACTCGGGAGGCAGAGGCAGGTGGATCTCTGTGAGTTCGAGGCCAGCCTGGTCTACAAGAGCTAGTTCTAAGACAGGCACCAAAGCAACAGAGAAACCCTGTGTCAAAAAACAAAAACAAACAAAAAGAGCGAGAGATATACATAGACATGGGAAGGTTTAGAAGAAGGAACGTGAAAGGGAAATAATTAAATTATATTATAATCTCAAAAATAAAATTAATAATTTAAAAAATAGACACAAGTATTCAAACATAAAAATGCAGGTCCATTGTGTTAGGAGAAAATAGACTACTTTACTATAAAGATATTTCTTCTTCAGCCCTCACCTCTTCAACCAGAATAACGAACTGTTCTTCTTTCTGTTTTATACTCTCATGCTGATCACCCTATCCTATATGGCAGCATTGTATTATCAGCAGATGAGAATCCATATTTAGGATGTTACATGTTGCACTATTATTTTCAGGCTTGCATCGGTGCGGTGAGTAGCCCTGGATAGGGCTTCCTTGTTCTGATGTACAGCAGTCTGCGCAGTGTCTTCTAGTTATCATTTGGAATCAATATATGCTTATTTTCTTTCAGGTTGAGCACCGGGGAAGACAATGTAGAATAAATAAGTAAACAACTTCAAATGCTTACGTAACTGGCATTATTTTTTTTTGTCAAACAGTGGTCAACTTCTGTCATTCACAGATGAAGGACATCTCTGTCAGTAATAGACCACATGCATGATAACTGCCTTGTATCATGATAGTAATCAGTACTTTCAGAGCTGTCTGTTATATACAATACCCTCTGAGCTTCAGAGATAAAAACCCGTGGTATACTTTTCAGGACATGTTTTCTGTTGCTGTCACAAAGTTTCATTTAATGGCATATTTAATCCTTGCTCCTCTTCTACAAACTTGCAAAGAGAAAAAAGTTACAAACTGAACATAAAATACAAACTGGCATCCCTTGCTAGTGAAGTATGCTAGTATTACAAATGGTTTTTTATTATCCTACAGTGTGCATTATTATATACACTATAAAGTTTTATGCTGAAAACTGGATTATAATAAAGCTCACTTCTGTCCATCCTTTACAAAGTCTATAAACAAGGGAACAAGCAGGGTAAATAATTCAGTCACATACTAATTCCGCAGACAGTAAAAAAGAATCTAGAGAGTGCTACATAATGTAATGTAGAAACTCTGACTGCTTGGCCTCACAGGAGCTCAGGAGACTGGGACATGAGATCTGGTAACAACAGGGTACAGATTAGTGAAGTTTGAATCAAGATTCCAAGGCTATTCCTTAATTCTTTTGCTGAGTAATATATATATATATATACATATATACATATATATATATATGTATATATATAATATATATATAAAAGTGGCTCTTCCTGAATAAACCTGTCAATAAATAGTGAATATTTACATTTCCTTTTTTCTTATGAGTGTGAAACAAACAACTTTAATTTCAAAACTGAGATTTAATTTTATCAAGTCATTTTTTTCTCAAATGTATTTTGACTAAAATAGACTGGTTAGACTTCTCAGTTTGTGAAGCATTCCTGCATGATAGTGATAAGCAGAGGTTGGATCTCCAATATGCAGGTAAAAAGCTAGGTTGGGGGTAGTCCTTTTGTAAAATGCAGTTGTTGGGGACTGTTGACGCCATCAGGCTAATGATACTAGATGAAAGAGTAGCACCAGATTCAACAAAAGATCCGCCCCAGTAAGTAAAACTGGAAGTGACAATGTCAAATATTAATCTTAAACATACATATGTACACACGCTCATATATCCGTATCCATCCACATATATTTGAACTATTTGCATGAACAGCATGATTTTTCCTTATATACATATATACATACATATACATATGTGTTCATGTATATATAAAATGAAAGAATCATATTTAAATTCACAGAATAGTGTGAAAAAGTTGTCCATAAATTACAGAGATAACAGCTATATTGCTTTTTAAGAATCATAGCATTTTGTAATATATTAAAATTTCAGAAGCAGAAAAATGAAGATGAAACAGGAACTTAAAAATGCATCTAGTTGATCTATGGAATATTTATTTATTCCTGTGCTAGATCCTAGCGGCAATAAATGAATGACTCTCAAGCACATTCCCATCATACCTGGGGTTCAGGGAGTTCAAGGTGGTAAATGTAACAAAGCTAAGCCTGTTGCTTTGAGGAACTTAGGCAACTTCCATTTGAGCTACATTACATGATTGACAGGCATTTTCAGGAGTTCTGGTCTTGAGTACTTGGAAACTTTCCTGAAAGAGGGCAAGGATGGGCCCGGTAGGCTTTAGAACTTCAGTGGTTAAAGGCGGAAATGCAGCCCCTGCAGTTTTGCACCAGACGAGCTCTCAGTGATTTTGTTCAGTTGAGGTAAACGCTGTACACAGAAACACAGAGTTCTAGCTTTATTTTCATTTTTTATTTTCACTTTTTAAAATGTTGCAATAAAAAAAAACACTGTGACAAAAAGCAAAGGAAGTTTCATTTCACTTATACTTTTCCAGGCTACATATGGTTCATAACTGAGGGAAAGACAAGGCGGGGACTTAAGGTGTCACATGCACAGCCAATAACGGAGCAAGAATAATCACAGGGCTCCTTCCTTGCTTGTTTGCATATAGCTTTCTCGTCTCCTCTGTTGTTCCAGAGCCATCTGCCTAGGAAATTGTGCTGCCCACAATGGTGTGGGTCTTTGTACACGTCATCAATCGACAATCAAGGCAATTCCCCCAGTTATGCCTTTAGGCCACTACAACCAGTATAACCTAATTGAGAAGTTCTCCCCAAGTGAGTCTAGGTTGTGGCAAATTGACGATTAAAAATGAACTTTGAGTTTGATTATTTGTGGTTTTCTGTGATGGTCTCCAGCTGAGGTAAATACAAGCTTCTTTCATGAGGGGCGAGGGTTTCACTGCTCTCTCTCTGAGTATAGGTTCTTTTCCAAGAACCATGACTTCATCAGCCCTGTCTAGTTTTCCAGTGACAGGAATGATTTCTATCTTGTGAAGGAGGTCTTAAAAACACAGCTAATCTAAGTCCAGAGTTGTGGAGCACAATCCTGATGAATTCACTTACAAAACAACTCCCCACGTTTAAGTCTCTGGGAATATTGCAGAGTGTGTGGAAAAACTGTAAGAGCCAGAGGATCAGGAAATTTGCTGTGAGATTGTGTCTCTTGGTAATGTCAGAAGCTACACCCATAAAATCTCACCAACGTGAGCGCCCAAACACGAGCTGAACAAAGGCACCAAAGGGCATGCTAAGTGGACAGAGGAAAACCCAAGAGGTTCCAGCCCTATATAAAACTACAGGCAACTAAGGAATGCTGAGAGTATAAGAAAGTCTTGCCTGGGGAAGAGCGCACCAATTGATTATCCATTACCCCAAATACTCAACCCTGAAAACATTACAAGTAACATTGTACAGAGCTAGCAAATTGTATTTGGGATTACAAATGTATGTACATAAATACATATGTGACAGCAATTAATGAAAAAAGAGGCTGTGAATTGGAAAGAGAACAAAGAGGGGTATATGTGAGACTTTGGAGAGGCAAATCGAAGTGAAAAATGATGTACCTAAACTATCTCAAAATAAATAATTAAAAAAAGAACTTGTGCACACAGGGAATGACGTGTTGCATAGTGATATCCACTGTGAATGTCAGTGTGTTTCAGCTGCTGTATTACTGAGTATAGCCTTCCAATAGCAGGAGCCAGCAAAGTATTTTACATAGGAATTGACTGTACTGTAGACTAGGAAAATAGTTGATTCCTAGATGGAAAGTAACCTGAGACAAGGTAGAATTATTGATGAGATGGGAAGCAGAAAAAGATGTTCCAGTTAATTAGCACAAATAATGAGAGTTACAGCAGATATGGTCAGGGAGATATTGTTAGATCTTTGCTTCCAGGTATCTTTGAAATGTAAAGGGAAAATAACCCTTTGCTATCTGTCAGATCAAGGCATTTCTGTGAAGAAACCGATCATCTTAATTCATTGTGGGATCTCTACTTCTTGAGAACTTTAAATGATTGAGAGTCCTGATTTGTGGAATCAAAGCATTAGTCACTGACATGGAGGTGGTAGTAGAAACCATGGGTGTGGATGTCATTCTTCAGTGAGGAAATATCAAGAAAGATAAAGACGGGACATTGTGTAGGTTTTCTGGCAAGGGAAGAGACAGGCTGCTGATCCAGGAGCCAAAAATAAATCACGACTTGGGTGGTCATCAGCTTGAAGTGAGATTAAGTGTTTCAGTGGGAAGAAGCAAACGTCAATCAAATTAACATGTAAAGTGCAATGTGAAAATGTACTTTCTGTCAGGTTTTGCATCTATGAGAACTTTAGCAAATAAAACTTGCATGCCATTACAAACTTAAATGCACAAACTGGGGAGAAAACAATAGTGTTTAAAAAAAACCTAGGCCAAGTCTTTAAGTATAGAATAACTTAGAAGATCCTTGTTTGTGAAAGAATTCTTGTGGTGGAAGGGTTTAGTGTAGAGTTAGAAGTTTTTAAGATCATCTTCCACTGATTTTTTTTGTGTGACTCCACTACTATGACTCAATGAAAAGGGGTCACCAAGATGGTCCAGAGAGCAAAGACTCTTGCTGCTAAGCTTAGCAACCAGAGTTCTATCCTCAGAACCAATGTAAGGGTAGAAGGAGAGAACTGTGTGTCTTCTTGTTTGTTCCCAGCTGCCCAGACCACGAAATTATCACTCAGGAGCTATATTATTTCAATCACTGCTTGGCCAGTCACTTAAGCATATTGCTAGCTAGCTATTATTTTTTTGGTTAACCAATTTCTATTAATCTATGTAAGGCCACATGGCTGAGGCTTACCGGCAAGTATCCAGAGGGTTTGTCACCATCAGCTACATGGCTTCTCTTTGACTCTGCCTTTTGCTCCCAGCATTCGGTTTAGTGGTCCCTGTGTAGCTCTATTCTATTGTGCAGGCCCAAATCAGCTTCTTTATTAACCAAAGGTAATATTCACAACATACAGAGGGAATTCCCACACCAGCTGATTTTGAAAGTAAGTCCTTTGACTTACACATATGTTCTGTGGCATGCATCCCCCATCACACACACACACACACACACACACACACACACACACACACACACACGGAGAGATAGAGATACATAGATAGAGAGAGATTAAAAAATAAAAACAAAATTTAAAAGGACCAATCTGACACCTTTTCTGACAATACCCACACCACCTTTGACTTCCTTCAAACCAGAAGCTACTTCTAGAAGAGTCTAGAACATCTTCTACTACTATAGAGAAATGCTCATGATAATTATGGTTTATGTTAATGCTTCCTTCTCATTGAGTTTCTTCATTTGAATCACCTGTTCTTCTGAGTGACTAACAAAGATGATCCCACAGTAGTGTTCTTAAAAAAAATAAATAAATCAGGCTGCAGTATGGGTTCATCCATGCCAGAGAGCTCCTGGGGTGGGAATCTGTCCAACGTGCTGAACCACAACAATGCAGGGATTCTTCTTTCCAAACTTCAGATATGTGGTGCCATGGTCCCTGGTTGATGTGAATAATGAAGGCATCCTCACCACAATTCTGCTTCACCAGCACTGGGGAAGCTCACAGCGCTTTGTGAGGGTAAACCAGGGCTCTTAGGCGTTTGCAAGAAAAAAAATAATAAACGTAAATAAACATAAATAACAACCAGCCACGTGTACAGTCTTGGAAATTGAACTAAAACACACATAGAGATCTTCCCCAAGTCATCTTCTCTTGAACCTTTATTTGCACAAAATAATGAAATACTGGATTTCATTATATCACTCCTCTGGATATACAGTAATTGTACTTGGAAGCATTTCAAAGCACCTAAGGTAAAACAGATTCAGATTTCATTAGAATAGAGCAGTGTTCCTAATCTTCTAAAGATGTGTAGCTATTAGAGTTCTGATGTGGTACTTCTGTGCTTCCCAGGTCTCTCCACCAGGAATGTCTGTCTTACCCTCAGGTTGAAGACTGCTTTGAAAACCTTTTCTGCTCCCCCGGAGTTCCTACTCTGTCTTAATTCCAACATATTTCAGAAGGCCTTTCGGCAATAGACTAAATAATTTAGATAGACAGGACAGAAAAATAGGATTAAAACAGAACAAAGTTAATGCTGAAATAAGAATCTGCTACTAAAGCATACTTTTAAAGTCATTAGAATTATTTTGATAGATTCATCCTGCTTTTATAGTGATTGTGCTTCTCAGCTTCTAAGTAAGAGAAAATTCATGTTTGTTGCTACGTTACCATGTAAGTGATATGATCAGAGATTAGACCAGAATTTCCATTTAACTTCCTCTTCGTTTTCCCTCCGTTTGCCACTACTCACCTCACATCTTCTTTCACTGAATACTTCAATTTTCTTTTTGATCAGGTGCCTTGGAGATATCTCCTCTTGAAGTTTATCTCTTTATGTCATCACCCTTGAAAGCTCATTTTATCAACTGACAATTCTAGGTTGGTGGACATCCCCACTATGGCCCCCCCACAGCATTGGCAGATACTAGTTGAGTGGTGGGTTGTGTTTGTACAATGACAATGTCTAAATTCATCCTGTCATTCTCTTTCACTGGCATGGTCTTTATTTTTGTTACTTCAAGATCGTATCTCCATTTTCTGCATTTACCAATTCCATTGCCTTGCAGCTAGCTATGTGTGTTCTTTGATGTGTTTTTCCAGTGAGGGATCATATGCCTTCTAGATAACCGACTTGTTTCTTGTGAGCTCTGAAAAAGTTTTAGATATCAGAGACTAAATACAATCAATTTTGAATTGTATTTTAATGATGGTAGCAGTCCAGATTTTATGTCTTTTTAATTTCTTAAATGCTGATAAAAACTGTCCTTATGTTTCAAAGTAAAGAAATAAATAAGACATATACCACTTTGCTCAAATCACTCCAGAAGGAATGGATACCCTGGAAATACTATTATTTGAAGCAAATAAGAATCAAAAGCACTTGGCAACAAGAGGAACTCTCCAGGGGAGGTTCTGAGGGTCTGCCCAGGTGTGGGTCCTTCTGATCTTTCCACCTGGAGATGCTTCCTGGGCTTTCTCAAGAGTGGGTCTGCTGGTCCATATGTAACCTCATACCTTAATTTATGATAGTCTAATTTTATTTCCACTCATCTAAGATCTATTACCATGCCTATTTTGAGTATTTAGTACTTCCAAATCTAGTTGACAACTCAATTCTATTTTTTTAAAGTTCAGAGGAAAATTTCTGTTTAATACCAGATCTCTGTTATGGCAATTTAGTTATTTTCCTAATACTTAGAAATGAAATGGCTGCTCACAAGCTACTCTTGTGTGCTAATACCCCACTAGTTCATCAATATACCCAAGAACACATTTTTTATTGTTCAGACAGGACCACTAATTCATGTGCACCATGTACACTGAGCCAGAAAATTATAAATTCAATTTGAGGTTGTAATTCTAAGATTAAGGCTTGCAGAAATTATACAAGAAAAGAAACATATTAATAATTGAAAACTGTTAGAAGATAATTAGAAATGAATTCACCAGCAACCACATTCCAGCCAATGACTGGAGTATGTTCACTGCTGACAACATTTTAATGAGAACTCACTAACTGTGAGGTAATTTGAGAGCTTTATTCTCAGATATTAAACAAATCTATTTATTCTAAACTTGCACCATTCATATATTCAGAGCTGTGGATAAGTAAACGTTATTATATAAGGCCAAAGTGCTGGAATACATGCTTAAAATCAAACAATAAAGTCACACCCATATTCTAGTAGGACATTTCTTTTTTACATATCGGGCAGCATGGTGGTTTGAAAATTAAAGCCAGGCTCAAGTCCCTGTCTTTCAATATACCCTGGTTTTTTAGATAAATTTGTCTATTATCCCTGAAGATGTATGTTAGATATTATCAAATTTCTCTAGAATAAAAGGCCAAATGCTTAACCTTTTGTCGTTAGGACAACATCTACACTGCAGTATCTACCAGCTCACCTCATACAGTGTGGCAGGAGAGCAGAAATGTGTAGACACAGACGTCCTCTCCCGAAAGGTCCAAAAATTAAAATCCATACTTTTCTTCATATCACAAAATAGTATCTTATTGACCCTTGCCGAATCTATATAAAATCACAAGGCACTTTTGCAGCTTCCTCTGAAGACTGGATGTTGTATTTTCCACATTGTTCATTTTATCAGTTTTAACTATTATTTTGTGATTTTAAAACTCATCAGTTGACAATATGTGAGGACTATTTCTATAATCAGTTAAACATCATGCTTACGTACTTTTAGACTAGTTTTTTTGGGGCGTTAGATGAAGCAATGATTCATTTCCTTCAGATCATATATGGAATTTTGGTTATACCAATACAAATATTTTCAGAAGATCATCAAAGAATATTCTGCTGCAGAAAGTTGAGAAATCTATTTCTAGTAACACATGAATTTGAACTAAGAGCTTCCTTGTGAATTCCACTTTAGCAACATCAAGACAAGGTTTTATGTAATACTTTTACAACTACTTTACTAAGTTATAGCCATTCTTAATTTTTTTCCATAGTAACAAAAATTCATTGCTACAATTGTAGTTAAAAATGATCTTTTACATTTATTTGTCATTTGTGTGTATCTGTGTGTATGTGTGTGTGCGCTCACGCGTGTGTGCACATGCAAGCACTACAGAGCAATTATAGAGGGAGAGGAGAAAAGATAGAATTTGGTTCTTTCTTTCCATCATGTGGAACCCTGGTACTAAACTGAGATCTTTCTGGTTGCAGCACTTAACTCTCTCTACTGACTCATCCTGCCAGTGTAATTGTACATTATTATTTCTTTTGAATTTCAGAAATATTTCATTAATAAACTAAAAACATTGCACCTATTGGTTAAGAATGAATGCATCTATAAATCTTCCCTCTTTTCAGTGAAAAGAATCATTTGAACTTTTCTCAGTTTGTGTCTGCTAGTGTTACTTTCTGCCTTAAGGTCTTTTTCTTTTGTTTCTATGATTATTGCTATGATAGGCTTCTTTGGGTTTTTGAAATTTTTCTAGAGTCAATGATGAACATTTCTTTGTTCCACTTTTTGTAGATGATTCTTACAAACAATGTCATGCTGCACCTGTGTTCTCATGCAGTCATTTTGTCTGCTTCTTAGTGGTACATTTATCTCATTTGTCTTTGTAAAATGGAGTTAGATGAATCACATTGCCTCAGCCTTTATCGTTTTTTTTTTCTCATTTCTGTTTTTGTTTGTTTTTTACTATGGAGTTTTCTTTTTTCCTTCAAAGAATTTAGGTATCTTTATCTAGTTTTGCAAAGAAATTGTTCTTCTTTCTTTTCTCCTACACTCATTGAGGTTACCACGCACATTGTGATCTGAATTTATATCCTTCTTAAGAAATACACTCAAAGGACCTTAGGGCTTTGCATCTCACATTATCACATCTGCATTTATGCTGCTTTTGTTCTGTTATTAATGTGTCATCCACTCTGCGTCCATTGTGTTTACTCATGTATTATCATTCCTTTTTCCTTCCCATGGGAAACTCAAGTGCTAATTCCACTTACCTATGGGTGAATTTTATCTTTCAGAAACGTATGAAGTACTAACAGGGTTTGAAAAACATTTTCAGCTTTGTCTGAATCCACCTTTGTTTTGCTTTCATCCTTGAAAGAGGATTTGTCTGAGGTGTTGGAGTCCAGGCTGTTACTCCCTTACAGGCTACACAATGCAACACTTGAATGTCTCCTGGTTCTGCCCCGGAGCTCCCCTCTTCCCTCTGAATTTTACAAAGGTTTCCCCTCTCAGATTGGAAAACCTTCAGTAATTAACACATTTTAAATTCTTCCTTAAAAACTCTGGAGTGATATTTTTCTTCATCCTTGTCCTGTCTTTTGACTTATATTTTCCATTTTCTTCTATATATACTGAACACTGAATATTTTCTTAAGGCCTCTATCAGAGCATGGATTACAAGCAGCTGCAAAATCCATACAATGATTTGGTAACATAAATTATGGATATTTTTTTTTCGTTTTGAAATCTCTATCTTTTTCAAACATAGAGGAATCATCATGCTGGTATTGTCCTTGAAATGTCTTTAAATGTGCCAAGATATTCATGGTTATTTTAGAGCCTATGTATGATCTTCCTATTTAGAGGAATTTTGCATTGGTTTTTGTGATCTTTTCCTTCAACTCCCTGCCTTGAGTTTGATGCTCCTGTACTTAACACTTCATAAAAGACATGGCATATTTCTGAAAAAATTATTTCAGACACATGTAATCGTAACGTGGTTGGGGTATATTTGTAATCTATCTCAGTTTGGGATTTAAAAGTTTTTCTACTTTTTTTTATCTACCAATGTTTAGCTGAAATATTATCATTTTCCTCTGTGTTTATAAGGATGTAGGTAAGGTGGGACGTTAGAGCGGCATGGACATCCTTGCACAATTGCACCTGAGAGGTCATGTATTGCATTATTTTAGATTCACAGGCATAGTTTCTCTCCTAAGAGGCTCAATCTTAGACTTCATCTAAATTTGTAGTATTCTCATTTTCCTATTTCTAATTCTTGGTCAACTTTTTTATCTCACTTGTTAATTTGAGATGCAAAAATAACATCAAAAATATATGACAAGATAATTAACAAAAATATATCACAAGATAATTAACAAGATACTACAATCATGGAAATTTACAATTTTTTTCATATAAAAATTCATACATATAAGCTACATATAAAAAACCTTTGCTTTCTAGATTTATGATAATTTTTATTTTTTTCCTCCTGTTGTGAATTATAACTATTTTCATTTATTGTATGTTTTACTTACCAATTCATACAACTGAATTTTCCTCAAAGCACACTAACTGGAAGAAAGTTTAACTTTCTCTCATCTTTCCTTATACCCTCAAAACAGATATTTTTGCATGTTATATGTTCAACTAAATGTTTTAAAGCTAAACTCATTATTACACATATTTTCCCACTTTTAAAAGTACCCTTACATACATTTGCTAAATGAATGTGGCTGTGCCTCTAGCAAAATAAAAATTATTACAAAACAAAAAAGATGTGACCTCTTAACTGTTCCTGCTACCATGTCTGTCAGAGCCTGGTACTTGGTGGGGGGGGGGAGCACGAGGATTGAGAAATGACAGGTAAAATAAACAGAGAGAGGAATCAGGAAAGATTCAGGAGGTTTGTTAGTCAATGCCAAAAGCCCAGAGTTTATTTCAGAACTTGCTTTTATACAGATTAAAGTCAGAAGGCAGAACAAAGAGTAATACAGTCAGTTAACCACCTCCCTACACTGTCCTTGGGAGAAAGTGCAAGCAGGTTCACTATCTACCACGCAAGTCCTGCTAACAACAAGCAGTTTCTTTTTCTATCTGAGTGTGACTTCTGCTGCATTTACCAGGCCGTGTCTTAATAATATTTTCTTTCCCATGGGCTGAATCAGAAATTTCTCACAGCTGTGAGGGAGACTGAAACAAGCAAGCCTGAACTCAAATGATGTATAAATCAGAATAGACTCCAGTGGAAACTGAGTCACCTGTGGACACCACACGTGCCATTGCTCAGTCACCATGGAGTCTAACTCTCTAAAACCATTGAGCCCAAAGAAATGCCTTCTCTTCTATGTTCCCTTTGCCATGGTGCTTTGTCACAGATAGAATAGTTATCAATATACAAGCTAATAGATGACTTAACATTTAGATTCTTTTGAAGTTATCTGATCGTATTTAGATAAAGGCATTCATTAGTATACCATGATAATGTTAGGCTTTTTTTTTTTTTTTTTGCTATGACAGAAGTGAGAAAAACATTGAAAGAAGGAATTACTTTTGGTACTTGGTTTTGGGGCCTTCAGTCCACGGTCACTTCACTACCTTTCTTGTGAGCCATGATGTGACTGAGGCAGAACATCTTCTTGGGAGCCTTGTGATGCAGCATTGATGCCACCTCATGGACCATGTGCAGAGTGTAATGGTGGAGGGATAAAAAAAATAAACAAGCATAAGAAGAGAGTATTGAGGGGCAAGGAGGAGGAAGGAAATCTTCAGAGACAACTAAAGCCTCAGATGATACATAAATGACTTATTTATTCAGCTGGGCCTGAATTTCAAATAACCCCAGCTATGAATTGATCATTTAGTTAAACTATCACTCTATCAAAAGTTACAGTTATTACATAATTACTTCTCAATTGCTTCACCTGGTGGTAATAAAGGTTTCAACTCACGAGCCTCTGTTGGGAGAAAGCACTTTCTATGGAAATTATAATAATTTAACTGACATATTACTAGATTGTGTTGCCAAAGACTATGTGTCAATATATCACCTAAATGTTCCTCTACTGAAGGGGAAACAGTAATTAAACACACATTTGTAACCTTGAGGTACCAATCCAGGGTTGTATGTGCCCTCAGGTTTGAGAATTGTGACATACCAATAGGCTGAATTTTATTTTTTTACTAAATTCTTTATTCTTAGTATCTTTCTTACAAGTGAGTTTAGAATCCTAGACTAGTCACTATTTTATAATTTATATTTTAATTCTTTGAAGAGCCTTTACTATTTTTTCATGAGACTGGCTGTTACCATGTCTGCCAGACTGCTCCCTTGATCTCCTTTTCACTCTACCTCAGCCTAGTGAGTGGAGTGCTGGGATTACAGGCATGTGACTTCACTCGTGTCTTCATATTAGATGGAATATTAGGTGGAGTGGATGGACTGGCAGTGAAGTTGGTGCCCATGTTGGAACCTTTAATGGGGGTCATTGGGTTAGTTGTGACTAAGAACAACTGTGCAATCAAGCAAATGAGGCTCTAATACTGGCTTCCTACAGACTTTCCTTCATTACATGAATTCTTCACTTTCATTTCCTCTCTCCTATTCAGTAAGAATAAACATGTGTCTATAATATAGTAAACTCACTACTCAAAGACCACACTAGCTATCTGATTTCTACTCACTGAAGTTCCTTGACAACAATGCTAGAATAACATCGATGATTATAATTGTAAGAGAGCAATCGCACCAATTATATCAATAACAACTCTATGCTCAGGTGTGCATGCCCAGTTCCCACACATTGTTGTAGTGGGAGTCATCAAACTTGTTTCAGTGTGGGAGTCAAATGAAGCAGCCAAATGAAAGGTCACCCACAATCAAAATGGAATTCTCAGGACTCAAATTTGTAGATTTATTAATAAAATGTTTTTACTCTTGTTGCTCTATTTTTGAACTTTTATTTTCCACCAGTTAAATCTAGTGAAGATAAAGAGATACTAAAAGGTAGTTTGCAGTACAAAATATGTGGAAGAAAGAGTTTGGAGTTGAAAAATGAAAAATTAGGCTATTCCAGAAAGTGACATGCCTGGCAAGTTTCTTATGCTGTGTGGAAACCAAAGAGTTTCAAAATTTGAGGAAATTGTTCCTGGAAAACATGGCAACATTATAGAAAAACAATGGAGAAATGAGTGTTCAGAGACTCTTGATGAGGTTGGATCACTGGAGCAGGCAGAGCCAAGTTATTTTGTTGCTGAAGTTTCCAGCTCAGATACTTAAGAGACACTAATGACTGATTTAAAAATAATAAACCTCTACGGAGCTAAAGTAGATGGGAACACGTCCATACACTCTTTAACAGAATAGACCCCAAAACTGAAATTATTGATTGACATTTCTTTATGCCATAGCTCTGCAGAGTCTTATTTGACTCTTCTTATTCAAATTGACTTTGGTGACTTTGTGCTAGATTATAGACATGTATAAGACCAGAGATTCAGCAGCATCTTTATAAGTGGTTGAGGCTTAGACCACAATTCAAGGTTTACTGAACCATTCAGAGCCCTTTCAGAGGGCACCCAACACCAAGCCTGGAGACTTGAGTTCTTGGCCCCAATCCACACAGTAAAGGGAGAAATCCAAGATCTGCCATTGTACTTTGACATCCACATGGTACCATGGCGGTTATGAATGCATGTGCATGCAATTACCCACCTCTACCCCATGCTACATAATACATAAATAAACATCCTAAGCTCAAGGGTTGTCTACCCATTGTGATTTACACCTAAATTGACTGACTACAAAAAAACTTCACATGTGAGAAGAAACAGAACCTGCATATTACAAATGCCAATGGGAAAAAACTGTCACAAAATTCTAAATACTGAAATATCCCAAGACATCTGCGTCAGTACAGATCTACAGTTGTATTTGGAAATGGATGGGAAATGTCCTTGCTCCTTTCCATCCCTGAGAGATGACAGAGTGGGAAAGAAATGGATCCCCTCTGGCCCTGCAGTTCTGTCTGAGCAGGTTGCTGCTCAGTCTCCCAGGTGGAATCTACACTTTCTAGAACTGAAACCTTACCAACAGAAGGCCCTTCATTAACACAAGATGCACACATCTGTTCTGCAGTGGTCCATCCATATAAAAAAAAATACCAGCTTTGTGCGCCCACGCATACCTTCTGCATCCCCGTAATAAGTAAGCAGGAATGTGTCCAGGAGAATGCAGAAATATACAATACATGAAAAAACAGGATTCTGAAATCTGGGGTAAACTTTTACTACCATTTTATTTGCATTTGTTACTTCTCTCCTCCATGCTGTGACAAAAGGAACTTATCAAAGAGTTTCTGTTACGGCACAGTTTGAGGTGGGGCAGCTCATCGTGATGGGGAATGCATGGCAGATGCAGTGGAAATAGGCGGCTGTGACTCCTCACATCTGTAGATCAGAAAGCAGAGAACAGGGTGATGGTGGTCACCTGGCCCCCTCTATTTTTCCTTTTATTCACCCATGGGATAGTAGATTGCACATTTAGGGTAGGTTGTCTCTCCCCAATTAAACAACTCATGAAACATCCTCATAGAAACATCCAGAGGTAGAGTTTCTTCTAGGTGATTCTAAATCCCATGGAGATAATAATGAAGGTAATTACCCCACTATGTAACATATTTCTTGATGTTTGAATACAAGTCAGTCAGGTAGCTTCCCATATGATTGCTTGTATGGAGAAAGAATCACCTAAACTGTGACGTGTGACCCCAGACTCACCGTTTCAGTTGCTCTTCAACTGTTTTGATTAGTTAGTGTTGCTATTGTTTACATTATTATTACAACTTTTAGATCAAATCTAATTTCTAAGAGGGCTCTTGTACCTAGGGTGAGATGCTTCGTGTCAAAGGAGAGGTGAATGATTTGTGCATTTAGCAAGTATCTAACATCATTTCCACACTGCGCAGACAATGCAAGTATTTTTAGTAATAACATATCAAGTACCTTTGTCTTATAATCTTATAGTAGAGAAGAAACTGAAACTTTAGGAGGTGGAATACTTTCAATTAGAGAAGTTAGAGACCAGGTGGAGTTACTCGGTGGCAGCACACATGCAGAGGAGACTCAAGGCCCTGTGTTTAATCTCCACCATCAAAGACTAAAGGGCCAGAATGCACTGAGTTAAAGACAAAACGTGACTACTTCTGAACCTCATCCAGGTTGGCAGAAACATCTTCTCTTCAAAGCATTCCTTAAACTGTTTCAGGATTTATCAAGACATGCCTCATGCAAGCTTCTGTGCCAGTCTGTTGGCAGAGGCAGCCTCTGGAATTCACTATTTGCTCATCTCTTCCAGACCCATGATGGCTCAACCTGCCTATGTGCAGTTCTGGTGCCTGGCATAGCAGCCCTGGTATTTCTGCCAAGGGCAGCATCAGAGGAGTGTCCCAGCGTATCCACTAAGAAATGGTTCCAACTCTATTTAGAAGAGATTGAAGTGCTTTAAATTTACGGGAAGCAGAATAGATCTTGCTTTCAATCTCTATTTGGATGACTTATACACCTTAGTTTTTCTCTGACTTATACAACTTAGTTTTTTTCTGAGTATACTTATTGAGCTTTAACACTGAATGCACCTTTAGAGTTGCATTTAGGTTTATAAATAACTTCAAGAAAACAAAAACATTTTGTAACTATTTCACTTGATGTGATTTATTTAATCTGATCAGGAGGCAGTGTGAGAGTCATGCTATTCCATCACTCAGACACTGAGCTACAATGTGCTACCATGTTCATCATTATGACACACGTGTGAACCCAGCTCTCAAAGCACCATCTGTGAAGTCTAAACTCTCAGATTTGCTATTGGTGGCTGTGTCCTTCTCTTGCTCTAGCAAATACAGAACGTAGCCCATTCCACACCACTGCTACTTCACCAGCTCCTGTTCCACCATGTTCTTCAAGGCCAAACTCTCCCTGATAGGCATGAATCACTTTTGGTTTTGTCACTAAAAGTGCGAGTATGGAGAGTGAATACACAGAAATCAATAGACCATGATCAGTGGAGGTGTCATGATTGCTAACCACAGTACCAGAAAAAAAAAAAAAAAAGCTCCATTCCATTAACTCCTTCAAAAAAAACCTCTCTGATTCCCAGGTTCAAGTGCCTTATGTTCTGGTTACTTCAGGCAATGCATGAGAGCACTATGAGAACACCAGTGGAGAGGGAGGCATTGTCATCAAGTCAGAACTCCATGAATGACCTAGAACAGAAGAAGCTGGAAAGGGAGAGAGGGACAAAGAAGGACAAATAAGGAGGCAAGCAAAGAGAGAGAGAAAAGAATGGCGGGGAGGAAAGGAGAGAAAGACAGGGAGAGAGAGGGGGAGGGAGGGAGGGAAGGAAGGAAGCAAGAAAGGGTGAGTGAGAGAGAGATGGCCTATAGTAGCTCCTTCAAATAAACAGATTATGCTTGTCCTTTTTCCATCCTCATATTTCTTCTCTTTGTGATCTTCTGTTTATTTCTTTCTTCTCTCTCTCAAGTTTTTAACCTATGTTTGACCCATTTGTTTCCCCAGATTAATACTACTGATACATGAGTATCCAAAGTAATGAATTATCCTTATGGATAACACAGAGAAAATATGATGCAATCATGACTCTAAATTCTTAGTTCTGATCCCAAACCTTACTACTTACAATCAGTGTGTTGTTAGGTGAGTTACTTGATTTCTTTGTGTCGGTTCCTTTAGCCTAAAATAGAAGCAATGTTATATATCTCAGATCACTTTGTTGGATTCCAAAAGATAGATTATCTAGTTTAAAGTCAATAAAATAATGTTTGGTAGATTTTAATTAGTTCAGTATCAGTGACTTTTTAACAACATAACTAAATTAAAATAATAGAATTTTTGGTATCTTAAAATGCTCATTTTGAGTATTCCATGCATACAAAGGGTGTGTTTTGATCATATCTGTCCTGTACTTTGCATTTCTTTTTTCTCCAAGACCCCTCCTCTGATATCATGTCATATCTTTTATTATGTTTTTATAATCTACAGAGTCTAATTAGTGCTGCCCATATGTCCACAGGCATACAGCCATCTGCTGGAGCATAGGAAACCTAACACAGGTCACACACATGGAGAGAAGGGACACTTTGATCTCATCCTCCAATAGCTCCCATCCAGTCGTGCTTGAATGACAAAACAACCTTTGTTTCAGTTGGGTGCATAAAATAAAAAAATATTTACAACCTTATCATTTGAATAAGCATGTCACATTCTTGTGACACACAAAAAATTACAATGCCATTTCTACTTTATAAAAGATTTAGAAAACTGTAGATTCAAAAATTGTGGAATGATTAAAGAGATTAATTTTATATCATACCTGATCTTTTGCAGAACACATACAATTTTCTGCCAAAATACTGTGTTTATTTCCTGTGTCCAATATTTTCTTCGATTCAATAGCTATGCTGCATTATTCCACATTGTTTCAATGGAAATTGCAAATAACACCATGTCATATTTCTATGTTCTCATATTTGATTTTTGATCCATTTGAGAAAGTGACAGGTTGAATTCTATTTGAAAACCCTGTTTATCCAAAGCCTATATGAATAGTAGACATTGTTGGGTAACTCTGGAAATAGTGAAGATGCAGTTTACTGTGGAATTCACTGGTTTTCAGTGAGAACATAATTTGGAATGTGAGTGGTTATGGAAACTGGAACTCGGATCTACTAATTCTTTCTAAGCCTTTCCTGTGACTTTCTAGCCATAAACTCTTGACTGGGATTGGGATATCAGTTATGAAATTCCCTGCTGTGGAGTAGGCCTTCACTCCCATGAGAAAACTCATAGTCAAGTAGAAAGCTCATATTTAGCAATCATAAAAGTGTTACACGAGTGGGCATATGTTATCTGACTGCTGCTATTGGAGTGTGCAGGGTGTAGCATTAGGCAAGTACACTAATGTCCTTTTCCTTAGCAATCTGCATAGCATCTTCTAGAACTATAAAAGCTTGGCAATAGGAAGGATGTTTCCTGGTTAAGTTCTGATTGATTTTCATTATGCTCAGTTGCTAAAGCATGAAGTACCTTCAGGAACTGGTTCTTCCCCTGTAGTTATGGAGGCCAACCAAGGGCACTGGTGATAGCCTGTGTTATTTTAGAGGCCTCTGTGACCCCGCTGACTAATAAATTAAAGGAGTTAAATCATACTTCATATTGCAATTTTTATTTAAGGGCCCAAGCCTTCTGAGAGAGACATTGTCCCTCCTTCCAGGGCATTTAAATTTAAGATTTATTCAGTTTTAATTATTTTGTCCAATGTTGATGCTGTCAAATTGCCTCCTAAATATTTATGTTCATACTAGTACACATGTGGCTCCCAACTTTTGCCAGAGAAGTTTCTTTGGGTGATTTATTATGGTAAATGGAGAGATTCATAACCGGTTAAAACTAAAAAGAATAACAGACAAAGTTTTCAGTCTTAAATAGGCCACTATATCAATTCTCCTTCCCCAAGAACCAGGGCACATCAAGAAAGAGGAGTTTGAAAGAAGGTAAAAGACGAGAGGGTTTTGCAGGAGTGCAATGATCTGCTGCCTTCTGAACACAACATGACATCACACTCATGAACAGACAGCTGTGGCTACTTGCATAAGACATGCATAATATTAAGCAAAACAAAATTCGGGCTTAGACAGGCAGATGATCACCAGATCCCACCCCTGACTAAGGAGGAATTAGCAGTTGATAGTTTCTGAGGAAGGGAGGATCCATCTCTTTGAAGGATGTGACCACTGGTAGAATCCTCATGCTCTGGTGAATGACCCCATACCCATGGACATTTGAGTAGCACCAACTGAGCTTAGCATGGTGTCCTCAGCAATTACAAAAGTAGATGAAAAGAGAAAGAATATGTCTGTGAGGATCCGGGGAAAGTTTGAGAGATAGGGTTATTATTATCATTTTATTGCATTCCTATGTTAAGTTCTTAAGAATAAAGAAACTGCTTAGAAAGAGTTGTCAAGAATCTGTATTCACGCACACATATCTATATATCTATGTTTATCTATATCATCTATAGAGAAGCAGAGACAGAGGGAGAGAGAGAGAAACCAATTAAGACTGACTAAGCTATCAAGTATTTGAACTAAATTATAATTATATGTACATATCAACCTTGATTCTTATATTGGCTTGCTGTGGATATATTATACAGCCTGGTGACATAGCCCTATTTTCTCATGAATTCCTGCCTTGGAAAAGCACTGAGTTCTGCAGTAGATGGGTATATGTGGGTTGTACAAACCTAAACAATAAAACTCTTGTGTTAAGATAGAGAAAGCACTCTTACAAAATCTTGGATCTTTCTGCAAGTTTCTATAGAAAACACCGAAGTTATGTAAGACTTCAGTCAATTCCAGTCATATTGTTTGTGAAGTTCTCAAACCCCATTCAGATAAAAAGTCTGTGATACCCTAATTCCTAGTCATTTGAATAGCAATTTCTGGTAAATTACTCATGACTTAGCTCACAGTGTGAAACTTCTTGAGACAGCAACACGACTGTAAATCCTGCTCTTCTGCATTCCGTTGCAATCTTGGGTTTCTTTGGGATTAGAAACCCAGGAGACAAGATAGGTTTGGTGAGGGTAAGCATTCTGGAGATTGTTGCTCATTCCTCTCTGAAAAACTATCAAAAACTTCAAAGAACATGCATCAGGGGTTTTGTCGTCCCATGCTTGACAAATTATGCAATTAAATTGAGAATATTTTAAAAATCTACTTATAAATCGTGAAAATATTACACCAGTAAGGCAATTATTAATTAAAACACAGAGCATACATTAAGACATCCTTGACAAATTGGTGGAAAAATGACACGGTTTTTCATATTTTTACAAATGTAATGCCCTGCTTCTCAGATGGACAGAGTTTTAGATGTGCTTAATGGTGTGCTTTGTTCATTCAGTCTTTACAGAGAGAATTCAACTCCAGAGAGTCGTCTAGTGGATAAAAGGAAAAATACCTTCATGGTCTTCCCAGACAGTAGTGACGATTGTCTCAAGATACATAACATTTTATCTAGTGACAGTTTTAGCGCTTAATCATGATTAGAGCCATGAAACTACACCAAAGGCTTTTTCACTAGATACGTTAACTGCAACACTGTGTCTTCTGAACATAAGCCATGTCCCTGTGCCACACCCTCCCAGGGCACTGAAATCTATGCAGTGTTTCTTCTGTAGGCTTCAGATTGCTACGATGTGTAGCTAGATAAGATTGACACAATTACTTATGAAATATCAAAAATCATATTTTATCATATCAAAAACCCACCTGACTTTAAAACTCTCTGAGTATCGGGAAGCTGTCAGCAAGACTGTGACAAATGCATTCTCTTCCCTGGAAGCTGAGCTTTTTCATTGGCAACACTGTCAGTTGTTTTCCTTCAAATCAACAGATTGCCATTTTGTGCAAGAAAAAGTCTGACAAGTACCTAAATCTGAATAATTACAATTTGTCTTTCACGTAAAATAATGTTTCACAAACTACACACACACATGTTAGCTCACAGTGTAAACAACAGTGAACGTGATTTTCTAAGGAAAATCATCACACCAGACAGTTTGAAGCAAAAATTTCTTATTGATAATTTGCATTTTCACACTAAAGAATGTTAAAACACTTCTTCTAGGGCTCTCACGTTTAAAATAGATCACTTTCTGTGCTTCATCAAGGAAGTTTAAGTAAATTCTTATCTCTAAATGATTTGTATCATGCATGCTAACCGCCATGGTTTGTGCTGTAGTCTTGGTTCCTTGCTAAGTACCAATTATTTGGAATGCTATTGTTTTTGAGCAGGTAAGAAAAGCAAACTTTTTAGAACAAATTGTTCAGTATAAGTTTTAAAATTAAATGACAATTTCAGTATAGTTACATAGCTTGTATTTATTATGAGTATTCAAATAAAAAAGCATTTTTGCTAATTCATCTATATTTTATACTGGTCAAATTCTGGTATAAATGAACAACAACATTTGATTAACTCTGGAGCACACAAGAGCACAGCAACAATTTGAGCTCTGCCTCCTTGTTTGAGCTAAACCTTTTAGTTCAGGAATTGCTGTAACTGTAATTGTGTGGAAGTGGCAATGTCCTGTTTTTCCTCAGTGGTATCCATCCAACATGTATTTAACAAAGACAGGTTCTACAGCTCCATCCAACTTTGTGTGCATGTATGTGTGTGTGTGTGTGCATGTGTGTGTGTGTGTGTGTGTGTGTCAGGGACTAAAATTGCTTACCCTGACAGATGCTTCAGTGACTTTCTCTTTTGTGTTTTCTTCAGTAATATTTGTCTTTTGAAGAGGTAATAATGTCTCTATGTAAATATCTAGGACTCTTTTCCAGAATTCTTAAATATCTGACTCAGATTACTAGGTACCAAATTTTATAACAAAATTACCACACGGTGTTTGTCTAAGTCCCTGTAGAATCTAAGTCTAACATCTGTAAGACTCATATAAATTTTGTCATAACCATTTTTATGAGGTTTCTATCTCTTCCATAAATCAGAAATTGGTTCAAAATGCTATTTCTTCATAATTTTGTACTATTGAACAGACTTCATAGGCATGGAAGAGAAAATGAATCTTTTATTTTGATTTTTCCAACAAAAATATCTATTCTTCACCAGAGGAGAAATGTAATAGAAGCATATTTCCTTCTGTTTAAGGAAAACAGTACTATTAACTTTTCTAACAACTGAACTTAATGTAAGCATTTATGAAAGTTTTTAATTTATGTAGACAGGTAAACACATAAAATGAGAGATATATTTAAAAGATGTGCAGAAAATCTTAATACTTGCTGTTTGTCACATAAGTGTAAGACTAGGTTCTAGAGTGTAGCATCATTTAGCAGTACCTAGACCATGGTGATGCCATAGTTGGTACAATGACGAAAACAAAGCAACAGTGTCCTCTCAAGTAAAGTAGGAGAGTCTCGCAACATGCACGATTTTGTCATCCAATAAAGCAATCCACTTTAGGGCATCTGTGAAAATGCCACCAAATGGCCTGTTTTCTATCATCACCCTTAAGTCATCATATGGAATTTGATGTTCACAACATACCATGCATTCTTCTGTTGCATTCATTGATTGCATGTATGTGTATTCATGCATGTACTACACAACTTGCTTTGGAAAAGAAACTGACAATGTTATACATGGTTGATGAATATAGTTTTAAGACTGATCGTGGTCAGAAAAATAATCTGGAGAAATATTTAGTGGGTTTTAAAAGCCAACTTCTTGAAGTTAAACTATCCTTATGGTATGGGCCGGAATTGTTATATGTCAACCAGCACTTGTGAGAGGGTGGGCAAACAAGGCATAGCTGCATGCCAAACAAGCAAATGTCAGCATGAGTAGATCTGTGATAAGGCACGTACATTGATGTGTTTACAGTGAAAGCCTGTGATAAGCTTGATCCTATATATGGACAGGAAAAGCTAAAGTATAAGAGCTTGAAAGCCTATGTAAATGTAGAAGAATGAAGTAGGAATATGGTGATGCATTTTCTGTACATATAGAATTACATTTAATTCAGTAACATTATTGACCATTGCAATGCTATGGGTCTTTAATAAACATGTTACCTCATAGAGTCGAATTTGGCATTGGTTCATGGAAGTAGACAGCAAAAACAAAAGCACAGGGAAAAATAACTGTAAATTCTAATAAAAAAACAACAAAGGAGAAAAAAGGAGAGAGACAATGCTGCCTTAGGCTGGGATATCTGGAAAAGCTTTTGTGAGATTTTTTACTACCAGAGGAAACAAGACTGTGGTTAGAGAATAGGTCCTGATGTGGGCTATGTGGTCCCATGAGGGACAGATGAAAAGCTGTGGTCATACTCAAAGGACAGTGGGAAGTGACTCTCATAAGTTCATTTATATTTTTAAAATTAATTCAGGTTGCTTTGTGGTGAACACAATTTGAGAGACATCAAAAGAATAGAAAACTGGTTATGAGGTTCTACTTTACTGTGCGTGTAGATAATAATGTGCCATTGCCCCAAATAACCTTGAACAATCAATCAAACTTATTACTCTTACATCCAATTGTGGCTACTTGAAATGTACTTTTGATTGTTTTGTTTTGGATCATATGAGAAATTTATAATTATAGTATTCCAAAATAAATGGCAAAACAATTTTTTCCAAAAGTGTTTTAAGCCATCATTTCTATCACTGTTAATATAAAGACAAAACTAAGTTTACATTTGCTGCTGTTGGCATTAATATCAACTTGATGTGGCATGGCTTATAAAAATGATAAATGTTTTCCCTTCAAACTGGAAGATAGAACAGTAACTTAATTTCCCCCAAAGTTATGGAGACAGCATGAGCAGCTGAAACTTTCTAATCATTAAGGTGATGATGTACATTTTCAAGAGATTAATTTAAGCAGACGTCAAATGGCAAAAAGGGCATAATGAATAAGAAAAATCTAGATACCCAGTGTGGGCCATCTGAGTTTTAGATGTAAATATTTTTTGCTTTTGCTGCTGAGAATTAAACCCATAGCTTTTCCCCTGCTAAGCAAATGTTCTTCAATGAGCTGCACCCTGCAAATGTATTCTTGACTTTAATTTAGTTATTAAGTTTTGAGATGAGGTTTGACTACACAGTCCTAGAGCTTACAGAGACCAACATGTCCTTGAACATCAAGTAGTTTCCCTGCTTCTGATTCCAGAGTGTTGTGATATAGTTGTGTACAACCACAGCCTATTGCAAAGCTTGACATCTCTAGAGAATACATGTGACTCTATTACATACCAGTGGACAGATTAATGGTAAAAACAGTAATTTTACATAAAATGTAGCTGTATTATTACAAACATATCAAGCATTTAATACATTTTATTGGAAGAAAAATGAGATGCCCATTGATAATCAAGGAAGATAAAAGAAAGCATATCCTACTGATAAATAGCTTAGTGTAAATTATATATATATACATGTATAATTATGCCTTTTTTGTTTTCAAAGGAAATCATATACAGAAATTTTCCTTGCCCCATATAACTAACAGAACTATTTTCAAATAGTTCTAGAAAAAAATGGTTGCTTGGCTAAAAATATTTTTGTTTTTCTTGAATTAATGTATATGTGTAAATTCTGGTAGTGTTTATAATAAACTGAGAGAAAATAGTTGATGCGATGGTGAGCTACTGTGACCAACGCTTTGTCTCTCACTGCCATCAGACCAGTTATGTCAGTATTTAACTGACAGGAAACCAGCAATGAAAGACACTAACACAAGTACAGGGCAAGGTGCATTTAGCATGCTCACCTACAAGGGCACAGGATGAGGTGCACCCGTACAAAGCTGTATGTAAACTCCCATGATCTTTGTATGTATACCTCAATTTGCCATAATGAACTTTTCATACTGCAGTTATTTCACAAACTCCTTCAAATTCTGTAAGATTTTATCCAGTATCTCTTTTATTATATAAATATAATCCTAAATTACAAACTCAACTTTAAACTACTCACACAAATTCTTTAATCATGTATCATCATATCAGAGCCATTATCTTAGCACAGGTAAGAGGAAATTCCATTCAAACCGGCCAGACTCTGTGGACACAGATTGTTTCAAGTCAGAGAAATGTTCCTCATATGGGTTGTGTTTCATTCAGTTTGACATCAGAGTTGACACATTCATGTCTGATCTTAGGGCCTCTCAGCAATGAAGCATGCATATGACTTCAGAGGATCTCCAAAATGGCAAGAAAACCTACAAATGCTTCATGTATCCCATTGGGTAAACATTCTCAGATGCACTCCTCAGGCTCAACTTTGCACTTCATGGGCTGTGTTCCTACTTTACAACCAAACCCAGGAAATGGGATTGATGATGACATTTTTGTCATTTAACAAGGACATTTGCCAAGCTTATGATGAATCAAACTTCCCATGAAGCATGCAAATAAGCAAAGAGGAACTAGTTCCTGAGACTCAGTTCACAGAGAATGAGATAGGAGCTTAAAAAGCAGAGAATGGAGAAATACTATAAAAGCCATCATGGTATGAATCACACATGGCAGGAAAACAAGACAAGTCTTTTAGCTACAGAAAAAGGATTTTCACTTTTCTACATGACCTCCATTCTGCTAAAATCCTAGGCAAGAATGTTCTTCAACAATTTACATAACCTTTTGAACTAGAAAACAAGGTATGTTTGTAATATGTGGGAAAAACTCAAACTATGACTTCCTCATGGATATACTATACAGAAATATAACTTGAGTTGAGTATATGATACAGCAATGGTGTTAAAGATTTGAAACAGCTCCTTTTTTTTTTTAGTGAGAAAATAACAATAGCAATATGTGGTTATATTGACATACACTTGAAATTCATGTTAATATTATCATGTGCTTTTTCTTTTATCACCAAAATTCTCCAAATGTATATGCAGGCTACTTCCAGAATAACTTAAAGGACTATTACTCAATATCATAGAGAGAAATACATGCAGAATAAAACTAATTGTCTTTTTCTCAATTTTTAAGATCCCGACTTTAAGGACCTTGGAGTATTGAAACCATTGCCAGGTTGGTAAATCAAAGATTTGATAATGTCCAGAGGTCTTTGTTTTCTGCGGTGAAGTATACTTTGGGTTTATTATTCAAGCTCCATCTTTGTGTGTGTTTGGAATTTTATTGTTTAGCGTGTGAGTTTGAGATGGGCGGTCCTGAAGGAATTGTGGAGTCGATACAGATTCTGAAGGAAGGCAAAGCTTCTGCCAGTGAAGCCGTGGATTGCAAGTGGTACATCCGAGCCCCGCCACGATCCAAGGTCAGTCCCAAAGGTGAAACACTTACACAACAGTGCACTTGAGAGCATCTAGTTCTCATATTATCTAGTAGCACTGGGACATGTTAAACATGTCATACATAAGCAGTATCCTGCGTCTTGAAATGAGACTTGTATCCACCTGTTTAACATGACTTTCCAGCATGAACAGAAGTATGGGATCTGGTTAGCAGGTTATATATGAGTGAAGCAAGTCTGCCTCTCTGGAACCTAGATCTCAGTGTCAGGCTGGAGTTCTTGCCAGGAATGAAGTTAAACAAGCTCTCCAACTGTCAGTAGACACAGTTTCAAACTAATGCTACGTCTGAGGAAAATGTGTGAAGGGTTTATGAGACTATGTATCTCTGGCCTGTGAAATAAAGGTGTACAAGGATGGATGTTGGTGACAGGGCCTAGGAAAGCTCGCACCCCAGTGAAGAGAGAGGATGGTTCTTCTGGAATTGTTGACTGTCTTCCTTGTAATTGTTACGGTGAATATAGGGGTATATGACCAAGTCCTTCAAGTCCTTCACACACAAGCACTCCAGACCTATTGTTGACCACACCAATTCTTGAGTGCTAGAAATACAATATAATGCTTTAACTGTTACGTGCATCATAGTAAATGTAACAAGTAAAACTCAGATGCAGACAAGCACTTTAAAAACACTATTTAGAACAGTGAAGAATGCATTTATCATTACAGGTCTGCCTTCAGAGGAGCTGTAAAAACAAAAATCAGTACATTACAGATTTCCCCTTTATCTTATTTTTATTCTCATTCCCATGCATATGACAGCGTTCTAACATGACTGGACTTGAACTTATACTGACTATTCATTGAAGAAAATCAATTCCTGGTTTAATTATTTGGTTTAATGACACTGGAAAGCCCAGAACATTATTATCCAATGAAAATATGATGGGGGGGGAAGCAGGATGAAAAGATGGCTTTATCTGTGGAATGATTGTCTTGAAAACATATGGACCTAAATTTAATCCCTTCAGACAATATTTACAGTAAGGCCTACTGAGGCATGGGGGTCCAGGAGGCAAGTCTGTGAGCTCTGGGGCTCTGTGGGTCTTTCCAGATATTACCCCCAGTGTTTAGTGGTATCAGAAAAGCCAGGAAAAGGGGGATGAGACTGGATTTAAGTTTCAGAAATAAAGCATTATGTGGGAAGAAAGGATAGGCATGCTAACATGAGCAGATGCCTAAGTAGAGAGAAGACAGAGAGTCTAGGACCAGTGAAGGGACTATTATGATAGAAAGATACCACAGAATTTTGATGGTGAGATATTAAGATTGAGCAAAATATAATCCTCTTTTGCTGTTGTGTGTGTGTCTGTGTGTGTGTTTTAGAATTTGGAGTGAGTTGGTTGGCCCTTCAATAAGTACTTTTGCCTTTCCATTCCTGATTATATTTCTTGCCCATTTCTTCAAACAGGTAGCTACAGAACCTTAGGCATAATGAAAGAATGGTCTTGCTCAGAGCTCCGATAATTATACATCTCCCTGTGTGGGAGCAAGTATTTCGAAAAGTCTTTGCTTTATAACAATTTAGACACTGCATTTCTCTTTCTTTTGTTCTTTGAAAATTGAAAGGTGTTTGTTGGCTGAGACTGACATCACAGACCTGTGATCCTGTCTGCTCAGCTGGAAGGCAGAGGCAAGATGGCTGTCCTTTCACTTGCTTAGGCTACAGAGGGAGTGATTTTGCACAGCTAGACTGGACATTTCGCGACACCCTGTCTCAAAAGTAAAAGGATAAGAGAGCTGTGAAGTCAGCCTGGTGATAAAGCACTTCACTAGCCTGCGGGAAGCCCCGGGTTCAAACCTCTATATCAAAAGATATTTTATAAAGTAACAAATTAATATTTGTAATGCAAATTCATAAACACTTGTCTGGATGATCAGAGAGCTAAATTTATCTTACATACAATTTGTGGATTCTCAGTAGAGTGCTTGTTTTTCTTCACCTTTATGATTGGAGATCTTTTTGAAAAAGCCAGCTTTTGTGCACAGGAACTGTAAACACAGCACCTTGCTCTCTTTAGCAGCACCTTGTCACTTCAGCATTAAAGTGGAGTATAAACACACGCCTCCTTCTTCCAGCTGGCAGATAATCTGTCTTTTGTATACTTCTAGAACAATGCCTAGTGCACCTGTCTGTCCCAGAATCCGGCAGTGGGTGACCCAAAGGGGACACTGCCTGCAGAGCTGAACCAAGAGGGTTCTATTGTAACAGCCTTTTCTGTTCAATTAGAGCTTGAGAGGACAAGAAATGCCATTGAATGCTGTGGAGAAAACCAAAAAGCAAGGTTTACTGCAGTTGTGAACTTCCTATTTTTATGGATAGCATAGTGGTTTATGAGACTAAACTATCAAAGCATTGGTCAAGATTGAAATGGGTCATTGTAAATATTTGAATGACTCTCTCCTGACCCTGCATAGTAAACAGTTACACAGATAAAGAGTTTGCTTGTTACGATTAAAATTTATATACAATGCTTTTTGCTTCTTAGCATTTGGCAAAAGGATCTAATATCTTTTTTATTAATGTAGGCGATCCTGTAGTTAGAAATGTGATCTGCCATCATTTCCAAGGAAAGCCAGAGAACAAATAACGTTGGAAATCCATTTCATGATGGGCCATTTACAAATAGAATAAAATAAGCAGGGTCAGGATAATAGAGTTATTTTTGAGTTGACCATGTGGGGTATAAACACACTTCCTTCTGTGAACAGGCTTTTGTGTATGTGAAGATTCTAGAACAAGGAAGGCCTTAGGAAAGGAATTAATGTGTCAAGTTTTAGATCTCATTCAGAGAAAGGTCACCTGTAGGGAATAATGGAAGATCAAACTGTGGTAAGAATTTGAACTTGAATTCCATGAGGGCTGAACTTTAGGTATTTGTAGATAATGACTTTAAGTGGAATGGCAACACCTGCACAAAATGGGGCCATGTTCCATTCAACTCTGCCTGCAGGAGGACCTTTTGAGTCCTATAGGGAGTGGAACTATCAGAAGGTGTGGCCTTGTTGGAAGAGGTGCAAGTATGCCACTGTGAAGGCGGACTTTGAGATAGCATATATGCTAAGCCAAGCCCAGTGAGACAGACTACTTCCAGTTACTTAAGACATAAGAACTCTCAGCTTCTTCTCTGGTGCCATATTTGCCTACATGATGCCTTGCTTCCCGCCATGATGGTAATGGACTAAACCTTTGAACTGGAAGCAAGCCACTGCAATTGAATGTTTTCTTTTATAAGAGTTGTCATGTGTTAATGGAGTTTTCTGTCCTACCCAGTCCTGCAGTTGTTCAGTCCCAAAGAAATACACAGAGGCCTACATTAATTATAAAGTGGTTGGACTGTTGGCTCAGGGTCCTTATTAACTCTTTCTTACATCATATATTAACCCATTATTTTTATCTGTGCTAGCCACTTGGCTTGGTAGCTTTTTCGACGAGGCAGTCTTATCTAGCTTCCTCTGTGTCTGGATGATGACTGCAGACTGACTCTTTCCTTTTCCCAGAATTCTCCTGTTCTCATTGCCCTGCCTCTACTTTCTGCCTGGTCACCCCAAATATACTTCTTGCCCCTGAACTGTCCAGTCACAAATAGCAACCACAAAAAACTCGCTGCACACAGGCCTTTATACTGTGGTTCAAATATTAAGGTATCCATTGGTCTTGAAGCCATGATTAATAACATATGTCAGAACTATGGATGACTCAACTTTCATTTTTCGTGATCAAGTTTTCTGTTGAGTCTCAAATAATTGCCTCAGTGCATGTTTTCCATATCATCACGACACGAGAGGAGGAACTTCTGAGCTCCTGGTATTAAAATATCTTTGTCAATGTAATGTTTGGTAAGTTCAGCTAAATTTACTTGTTTTGCATATAAACTTGGTCCTTTCTTCCACGTTAGTGCAATTTGGAGAACAGATGCCCCCAGAAATGGTTTCCATGTCTTGTTCAGTGAATCATCCTGTCATTTCCAACTCTTTGTGAGTGAACACATCAAAAAGAGGAATACATCAAAATGATTCACCGAGAAGACATCTGACTGTTTCACCAGAGTTCTACATTATTCTGTTTATCATTTTCTCTTTCCTTCACCGAGGGACTAGAGGGTTTCTTCTTTCTTATTTTTTTCATTTGCTACCTGAAATAACTCTTTTGCATGGAATCACTATGTCACAAATCTTATACACTGACTCTAGTCATAGTGACTATCTTACAGATTTTAAAATGAGACTGCTTCATATTAAGGTGTTGTTATGGACAGCAAGTGAATATGCACACTTAGCCTAAACCCAAGCTTGTGGTAAAAAGTGAAAGTTCTCAAAATAATCAAAAGCATAGATGCAATAGATGATCAATGTTTGCTTCATTTATTTTTATACTAGTTCACTTTTAATTATGCATTTGTGAATGTGTATGCATTAACGTGCATGTATGTGTATATTGTATGTGTGTGCGCACACACAAACTCACATGAGTGCAAGTGCCGTCAGAAGCCAGAAGCGGAAATTAGATCCCCCGAGCCACTAGCAGTGGGTTCTGGGAGCTGAATTTGGGTCCTCTGAAAGAGCAAAAGTTGCTTTTAACCCTTGAACCATTTTTCCAAATGTTGGATTAATTTTCAAAGGAAATAATTAAAGAAAAGGTCTAGCATATTACACTTAAGATAAATACTCAACACTCTTAGATGTCCACTGAGTTAAAAGGCTCATAAATCATAAATTAAGATTTTTCTGTATTTCTTTTATATAAACAAATATCTAAGGTTATTCTCATTAAAATATGCAATAACAAGGGTTTTGGGCCAATATTTATAGGAGGCTGTTGGAAGTTGTCCTTCAAGACCAGTAAGGTATTTTTAAAATCTGCAAGGAGAAATTTTATACGATAGAGACTGTAGCTAGTAAGGAAAATATTGATCAGATTTTTTTTTATTGAAAAAATTTAACTTACAGATGGACACATCTCATTCCAGTGAGGCAAATGTCACACCCCTACACTTTATTTGCCTATTAAGAAGAAAACCTGAAGTTCTAAATAAGCATAAAAGCTTCACAAGTGTTCATACAAAACCTGTTAAAGGCAGCTGTGTAGTTCCTTCATAGACAGAGTTCCACGTGAAATAAAAAAAAGAACTTTGCGATATAGAAGTAAGTTAAAGGCAGGTCCTGCCCATCACTCTTCATTAGGAACATACGCCAGTCAGTGACTGCATGGGTGCACACGCAGCGCAGAATGTCAAATGCGAAACGTGGGTCCAGTATGTCAGCTGACTTTCTAACTAAAGCACTACCTCAACTCTAAATAGTCCTAATTTTAAAGTTATTTTTTGAGATAGTCATTTATTTCAAAGGGGCACACTTATTATCTCTGAGGTTTTTTTTTTTTTTAATTCTTTAGCAACACGTTTCTGAGATTCTTTTGTGCAATTGGAAAGACCTGAATTCATAGGGTTTTTCCCAATTTGTTTTTATTTTGTTAAAATTTGTTTCCCTCCTTCATCCTGCTCTTCTTCTGAAAGGGTAGACAGGACATTTCCTGTCTCTTCCCTTCTTTCTCTGTCTGTCTCTCTCTTCTCTTCCCCTCTCTCCTTTCCCAACTCCCTCCCTTTCCCTGCTTAAAAAAAAGAACACTTAAAATGGCTTTCCTCAAGTAGATTACTTTCCCTCTGAAATATATGTCACATGAACATTTTCTAAAAGTTTTCCTTAAGACTACATAGAACGCCATGAAGATACTAAGTAGCTTGGTGTCAGGCAGTCTGAAGTGCAAGGATATACAAGGCTTTGTCTCCTGTGTCACTTGGAAAATGTTACCTGACTTTTCTAAGTATCAGTTTTCTTTATCTTCAACAGTTCTTGCTTTAATCTGTTGCTGGACTAATCTGCTGTTGTTGTACTAATGTGATGTTGCACTAATCTCTTGTTACACTACTCTGTTGTCAGAAGCTGTGAAAATATATTAATTTGTGGCCAAGAATGATGTACACAGGCTCGTTTCTAATAATAATAAATTACTATTCCAGTCTGTGTTTCTGCTTGCAGAATAAGAATCTGGGAAAGAGCTCAGGCGTATTATGCCCCTGAAGTCTCTAGATTTGAAAGGGTCAAATGAAAATGTGCTTTTTTTTTTTTGGTCTTGATTTGGTTAATCATTTTCTTCCACTATTTTTCTTTCTTTTTTAAAAAAATATTTATTT